>NC_042999.1:124137712-124152712 GCF_006345805.1 Octopus sinensis
TTTCTTAACATATTAATAACAACCCACCAAATATGATTACTTATACATCAACAACAACTATTTCACACTAAATATTCTTGGATGATCTGACTGCATAGAAATAAAAATTCAGTCAATAAAATGGAAGTAGAAAATGTCAAATCATGTCAGCAAATACATTCTTTATTTTGAGTAGATAAGCCTACCAGAGCTACACTCTTTTATCATAATTTTGATAATAATATATTTTCTTTTAGATCTCTGACATCCCCAAGGAAGAAGGATTACAATTAACTAACACTGGTTAATTTCCAATTTATCAAAAACACTGAAAGACATACTTTTTAAGTCAGTAAAATAAGCAATATTCATAAAACATTATTCTTTCAATCATATTCAGTACCTCATTAATTAAGCCATCTAATATAACTAGTTATAAAGTCATGAAATAATCATTGGAAAATAATTTAATAAAATAAATGTTATTACTAACACTTAAGAAGAAGATTTTTTTGTTTGTTTTTTTGCAAAGTTATCATAAGGTCAGTGTGTATTTTATTTTAATAATAGTAATATGAATGTAGACCTTCAAGAGTGATAATTTCCTCACTTCATTTGAAGAGACTGAAAAAAATTAAAAGAATGGCCTACGGGAAAAGGAACTCCTTGAGTTAAACAGGTAGAAATACAGAATATTTTTCTTAATATTGCCAAATGCTTTCCTCATTTATGTTTCCTTGCAGGAGAAAACCTTGAGAATGATGCCATATGAGGAATGACCAACAACTATTCGGTTATTTATGCCTCTGTTTATTTTTACTCTCTTCCCTCTAGTTATGTGTGAATGTATACATGTATGTGTATCTCTACACAGTGTGTGTGTGTGTTATGTATGTATGTATGTATGTATGTATGTATGTATGTATGTATGTATGTATGTATGTATGCATGCACGTATGTATGTATGTATGTATGAATGTATGTATTTATGTATGTATGCATGCATGCATGTATGTATGCATGCATATATGTATGTATGCATGACTCATTGTTTATGTGTTTACACAAGCAAAATCATAGTTCTCAGTTAAATATATTATGTGATATAGTCAAGTAGTGATAATACATTGTGATTCAGAGTTTTATGTCCAGGAATTCTATATAATCTGTAAAAAATTAAATATCAATCTCTTTCTTGGATATCAGTGATAATATTGTATTATGTGTTTGAAAATATTGTAAGTCACATAGCTTTTTCATATATTTTATGAGTTCTTTACCTTATTTTAGTTGAAAAGAAGGTGGAATGAGATTAAAATAAACTGATAAGTGGTAGTAAATATGGAAAATAAATGGGCTAAAATTATAAAGCATCAATAATTAAATATTGTAGTGAGTTAACAGAAGAGACTATAGAGATTGTGTTTCTTATGGGCTTAAATCAAGAAAAGAGATATAGTTACAAATACAGAATTATCCCACTCATTTGGATGGTGATATACTCTTCTTATGTTTCAGCAGACATTTTGCAATGTAGCAGTACTTGGTGAGGATCTCTGATCTGACACTTACATACTCTGTAGATTTATTTATGATGTTGACTATGAGACTCTCTTTAGTTAAGCATTATTACTGAAGAAAAATGAGAAAGGTTCTTCTTTTTAAGTATGCATGTAGGCTCAAGTGAGTCAACATAATTTTCTTGCGTTAAGCTGGTCTGTCATGTGATGGGATTGGATAGCCCATGTAAAACCAGAAGGACTCGACCATCACATGACCACGTCATGTGACCACTTGTAGAAAACACGTATATGAGTCAAATTCTGGATATTTAAGGCTAGACAGCCAAATGATAAACATACTTCTGGTACACATTCAACAGGAAACTTGTTTACAAATTTAGTCATTTAAGTTTAACAAAACAAAAAAGTGTTTCTATATACTTAACACCCATTCAATGCCAGATACTTTTCTTTGTACTTTCATAATATTATATTATTGTTATTTAGTTCTAGTTAAGTGCTAATCGAACTTAACTAGAACTAAATACTCATGACTTTTCCATGTCATTTTTCAGATGACAATTTGTTTCAAACCACTAGTTGATGGTGTTTTAGTTGCTATTTCTGGTAGGTCAAGGCTCTTTCAATTGGTTCAATGTCATAATATTGGTTTATACCCTTAGCACAATTTAAAAAACAAAAACTGGTCCCTGTATTTGATTGACATTTATTATATCAATCCTAAAAGTACGACAGGTAAAATTGAATTTGGTAGGATTCGAAATAACAACAGCTTAAGTAGCTCCAACACTACTTCTGTGCGATCCCCCCCTCCTCAATAATACTAATAATATTTTAAAAATTCCTGCTAATGTGTTAGATGGAGAGCAGAGAGAATAATGAGAAATGAAAATACTGTAGATCTATGGACAATTTTATTTTCTCACAGAACATAACAGAAAAGTAGTTTACGGTGTTCTGCACTAATGCGTGTGGCAAAATATGAGAAAATACCAACAGCAAAAGAATTGCCCTCCAGAGACAGCTTCAATAATCTTCCTGTCAGACCAATACCCAAAAGGCTTGTTAACATTGAAATGATGTACATCTTTCCAAAGCCAAAGAGTTTACATTGAGAACAGTTTCTCTTTCTACCCGGATTTCTTGATGTTCTGTGTTCGCATAAAGACTTTGATAAAATAAATCAACACTGTCCTCTGATGTGCATCCTTCAACACTTTAGCAAATAACGACATACGCAGCAATCCCCTTGTGAGGCTGCTAACAACTCGTCTGTTTACATCATGTTACAGACAGAAACACACACATTTCTTATACAAAACCAAATATGTATCATTAGTTTGTCACCCAGCTTGAAGTATCACTGCAACACACACTCATATATATTCTTGAGGAAGAGAGTTGTGGCTTCCTTTATATCACTCAAACAACTACTGATGTAGGAAATGTCAAAATTTTAATTGACCTATGTATGCTTTGAGAGTTCAGGTGACTGCGATACAATATTTTTTTTAAATACATCAATTGCTTTCTAGATTGCACGCTGTTGTTGTTTAGCCCCAGGTCAGGCCTCATCAAGTCAATCAATGATGGAAAACGTCCCAATCATAATCATTCTGTCTTTTGTTTATTCTTAGGGATGTGTAGGACTACAAATGTGTCTTTTCCTTTCTTAAGAAGTGTGAAATGTAAAAAAATGTAGCTGCTATTTTTAGTAGGTCAGCTGATGACATAAGGACTCTTGTTTTAGCTCCTCTGATGTTTCATAATTAGGGGCACAAAGCATAAGATAGGAAAACTTTAATATAAAGTAGAACTATGGCGGATTCATGACTGAGTCTCAGTTCAAGATGAATATTCAAGGTGACTAGCCACTAGCAAATTACAATATGGAAGATCAAGAGGGATTTTATAGAAACTTCTTTGAAGAAGTTACCAAACTATCCAATAGGTCTCTCACATGATTAAAATCAGTTATAAAGATTGCCAGAAGTTTCTCATGCAAAAATATTTTGTGTTACATTCCAATGAAGTTTATCTTCTGACTAGTTCCACACTTCTTTACATGCTTGACTTATCTCCCTTTTATTTTGTTACATTTTCCAAAACGGAGTAGGCGTTGAAGGGGCTATATTTTGAGATAAGGGAAATTTCAACAAGTTCCAGATAATATTGGAAGATCTACAAGAAAAGTACAAAAGGAATAGTTCTGTGGTTCTTTTGAGGAAAGAAAATTGTGTTGAGATCTTTCTGTGTATTCCCAAGAGGATTATTTGAAACAGTGTTACCTGCTTGTGGAGGCATATGGCTTAATGAATAGGGTGATGTGCTCACGATCATAAGATTATGGATTCAATTCTTGTGTGTTTGTATGTGTGTGTGTGTGTGTGTGTAAAGGCAAGATCCAAGGATCCAGGAGTAGGAATTTAATAAGCTTCAATGAGTACCCCTCATTGAGTACCTCCTGATAAGTACTCCTCGTTATTACTATCTCCAAGGTTCTGCTAGCTAGGAAACATATTTAGCTTGGATTTTACCGACCCCATTCTCTAAACTTGGATTATATATATATATACATATCCTTAACAAACTTCACTGCTATTGGTGATTGATTAAAACCTGAAATGATCTTGAGGTGCTACATTATAACAACAGCTGCAGAAATTCTTGCATAGAATTAACAGACTTTATTTTGAGAAGTACGCCACAAATGAATCCCCCGCAACACATTAATTGGCAATACAATGTTCCTATCAAAATAAAAGCATTAATTTCTGATCCAATTTTAGAGTGCAAATCACATGCACAGTATTATTGAAATACACCACCATGGAACTCTGGTCACATGTATTCTGATTAAGATTTGGAAAACTTACTTTTTTTTCAGTGTGGGATCTTAAAACTGCTGCTTTTACACTTATTTTCATTATTGAATGTTGTTATTTGTTCATAGGAATAATATATTGTTTGCTAGTTTTATTCACATATAGCAATTATAATGAGAAAATTAAAACCAAGCTCTTGTCATCTTTCTATATAAGTAATTATATGTTATATGATTAAATACTTTAAATTGGATGTTATACATCATAAGGTTAACTGCTCATATATTACTATGGAACATAGTTATTATTTCTATTTTCAGTTTAATGATTATTTTTCTCCCTAAGATTTCTCAACATTCTCACTCTTGTTGCTAAAATCATTAAACACTGACTGAAGTTCTTAAAAATGTGTAAGGAGGAGGAAACCAAATAATTTTAAAATAGATCTTGCTAGGAAATACAAATATGAAATGTGTATATATATTTGTTTCATTCATCATTATTTTAATATTTAATAGTTACAACAGTGAATTCAAATATTGTTTCCTTATTTTCTTATTGACAACATTTTGAAACATAAATAACCATGTTTTGGAAAAGCATCTTTAAACATTAAAAATAACATGTATTTCAGAATGCATGTGTTAAGTATGAGAATGAATTAAACCTTTCACAGTGAAATTCATAAACACAAACTCTTTAATATTAAATGAATTCACAAACACACATTCTTATATAAAATCACATAGTGACAGAATAACAGCCAACCATATTAGGCGATGTTAAAATATTCAGTTTATGCTTAGATGTGACTGATTTAACCTTGAGCCTTCAAAGTTGTTCAAGAAAATCAAGAACTGAGTGCTTCTACTGCCATGACTATGAGAAAGTAAATCAGTGAAATGCCACTCCAATATACACCTGCTTTGCAAGTACAACAACCTCTGTCTTTTGAAACAAGCTCACACCACCCACTTAATTTCTTTGATGGGTATTAAGTGCTGTGTTTACATTAGTTCCCTCACCATCTGTGACTAAGCAAAGCTGATATCTCCCAACTCTTAGACAACCAGCTGTTAAGATAAAAACAAAGTTATAGCTTTAATCAAGTTTCTATTTAATAATAAATCTGAAAATACTTGTACTGCTGTTGCTGTCGTTGATGATGATGATATTTGCATCACTACCACCACCATCATCACCACCACCAACAACAACACCACCGCGGCCGCAACCCCACCACTACCCATAACCATCATCATCATCATCATCATCATCAACAACAATAACATCCTCATTAACAGTATCATATTTTTTATCCCTTTCTTCTTCCTGTTTTATGAATAAAAAGTTTCTTTTTCATTTCCCAGATCTTTTGAAAGTCCAAAATGACTAGTCATAATGTCGACAACAACAACAACATACATACAGAACAACCTTCCTACTGTAACCAATATACCAAATTCACACACAAGGCTTTGCTTAACCTGGGGACTAATAAATAAAGACACTTACCTAAGGTACCATGCAGCAGAGCAGAACTCCAAACTGCATAGTTACAAAGCATACATCTTAGCAACACAACCATACCTATATTAGTTATAAATAAAGACAAGCTTTCTATATCATCATTGTGACCAAACACAGAATCAAAAAAATTATAAACACAGTAATGGTGTATTCAAACTAAAACAAAAATCAAATACATCTAATCTTTTTTTATTTTCCTCCACCTTTTGTTCACGTCATCACCATCATTTTCATCATCTTTTATCAGCATTTTCATCTAGGTGGTACGAGGCAGAAAGAGATTTACAGAAGAGCCTCCTCACATTTTCAGTCATTTCTGCTTCTGACAAATTGGATGGACTTCTCTCCTCATCTAAACGTTGATAATCCATGGCAACAAAGATGCTTTATACTTTAATCAACTAGACAGCAGAAGCAGTAACGGATACCTTTTCTCTATCCATCTGTCAACTGTATAACACTTCTCCAAAACCTAGAGATATTTCTCACCTAAGTAGTTCATTAAAACTTATTTGGTTGCTATTAAGACAAAAATGAAAGCCTTCAACACTTGAATGACTGCTTCCTAACATTTACTGTCTATTTCCTTCAGTTATAACACTGATAAAGAAACCACACAACTTGCTAAAGATTCTTTCATGCAAGAACATCCATTTATGGTTGTTTGTTACATCCAAGAAAGAGCGACATTGGCAAAATTGTTAGTGCATGAGACAAAATACCTTGAAGTATTTAGTTATAACTCTTTATATTCTGAGTTCAAATCCTGCTGATGTCAACTTTACCCTTAATCCTTCAGGGATTAAGATGATAAAAAGTAAAATACTAGTCAAATACTGGGGTTGATTTACATTCCTACAATACATCCTAATTGGGACTTTGACTGTGTGGTTAAGAAGTTTGCTTCCCAAATACATGATTTCAGGTTCAGTCCCACTGCATAGACAAGTGTCTTCTATAACTCTCGGCCAATCAAAGTGGATTTCATAGACAGAAACTGAAAAAGCTCGTCATATATGTACATGCGCGCAAGCGCGTGTGTGTGTGTGTTTGTATTTTATCTTTTATTTGTTTCAGTCATTTGACTGTGGCCATGCCTTGAGGAATATTAGTTGAACTAATTGACTCCAATACTTATTTTCTTTTTCAACCTGGTACTTATTCTATCAGTCTCTTTTGCCAAACTGCTAAGTTACAGGGACATAAACACACCAACACTAGTTGTCAAGTGGTGGGATGGTAACAAACACACACATACACACACACTCACACACACATACACAATACATACACACACACACACGACAGGCTTCTTTCAGTTGCTGTCTACCAAATTCATTCACAAGACTTTGGTTGGCCTGAGGTTATAGAAGCAGACATTTACCCAAGGTGTCATACAACGGGATTGAACCCAGAACAATGTGGTTGGGAAGCAAACATCTTACCACACAGCCATGCTTGATATATATATATATTAATTTTATTCTTTATTTATACGCCCTTTTCAAGCCTAGCCAGGCTCATGGGGTCTGGTTTCCCGGTTTCTGTGGTGTATGTGTTCCACCCAGCTGGACTGGACGCCAGTCCATTGCAGTGTTACTCAAGAAACAGGAAGAAAGCATGAGAGAAAGTTGGAGCAAAAGGGTACAACAGAGGTCGCCACTACTCCCTGCCAGAGTCTCGTAGAGCTTTTAGGTGTTTTCGCTCAATAAACACACACAACATCTGGTCTGGGAATCGAAACCGCGATCCTCCAACTGCGAGTCCGCTGCTCTAACCACTGGGCCATTGCACCTACACATACACACACACATATATATATATACATGTATACATGTTTGTATGTATATGTGTATGTGTGTGTTTATATTCCCTTATTTTGACATTAGAGGATATTTATAAATAAGCATCCTCATCATACAAGTTGAATTCTTCATTTGCAGCCAACCATAGGAAATTTGCCTCAATGAATTGACCTATGCAATCATAGAAAAGTGGACATCAAAAAGAACAATGATGATAGTGGTGGCAGCAGTGACACCAACATAAACTCTTTGAAAACGCTTAGCCTTACAACCTTTGATGATCTTTCCTTCTGACCACACATTTCTATACAGGATAAAGTATCAGAAATTATAGGAAGTTTCTGTTACCTTTTGAAAGGTAAACATTGAGAAATATTTCAGTCTTAAAGCATTACTGACAATATATACAGTTACTAATATGCCTTACAATGGATTAATTATCATAGATTAGACATAGTGCACCCCTACACATACTCACACACACACTAACACATACATGCACACACACACACTAACACACACATGCATGTACACATGCACACAGACATGCATGCATGCACATACACATGCATACACACATACACACACACACACACCACACACACACACAGAGGCATCTGTATCAGATCGAAAAGGAGATATTTGCCTAATTATCAAATTTTCCCTCATCAATACACCCACTGCAATGACTAGCCACTGTTCTCTTCTGGCAATGCCATATCCTACTTTAATCTCCTGTGCAATTCTACAATTATGTCTTTTCCTCTAAGCTTCCTAACTTTATATCATTTCCAGCTTGACCAACTCTTTATCACCATCATTTTAATGTCCAATTTTTCATACCGCTCTATGAGTCAAATGGAATTCAATGTAGCAGATTTTTCTACAGCTGGATGTTCCTTCTATCAACAACCCCCACTTCCACTAGCTTCCAAGCAAGGTTACCCTTATTTAACAATGTTCAATCCATACATAGAACTGCAAAATCTATGTATTCTCTTTAACAAATAACAGTCAAGTATTCCAACTGCACATTAACTTATCAACCTCATTCAGTAATTTATGAACTCTAGCAATGATGAGCCACAAAACCTATAAACATTGTTAGCCTTTCTCAAACTAATTAACTTTACAAATATTTCCAATTGTTTTTTTGGTCTCATTTCTGTCAAAGAAACTACTCTCACAAAATTATTTCAACACTTCTTAATTTAATCTTTCACACATATTAAGAATTAACTCTTAATCCTAATTCATTGACTCTGTATCTCCAGTCATATAATCTAAGACGATTTAACAAAATAAGAACTTACCCTATCCAAACTGCTACTTCTGTGCCCTTGTGCTTTCTGAATTTTCCAACACTTTCATCTCCTTAGAGACTTTTCCCAAGTGGAAAAAAGTAATTTCTTAACTTGTAGCTTAATTTCTCTCTTCATCAATCATGCTATAAGCTTCAAAATCAATTCATATATGCCATAATTCTTCTTTTTAATCAATCAACAATTACTTTATATGTCATTCCAAAAACTATCAACACCTTTTGTTGGCGATGGCTTCTATCATTATATCTCATCTCTTATTCACCAGAAACCTGTGAAAACTTGTCTTTGGTATTAAATAGTTCTTCTCTTCAAGGATACAAGTTCTTACACACACACGTGCACACACACAGACATACATACACACACATGCACACACACATACACACACACAGTCCAGTGCATTCCAGCATGGTAAATAGACTGATAATAACAAGGAGGATGACAGATATGCATGTGTGTGGGGGGGGGGGCATGTGTGCACACATATGTTTGTGAATGTATGTTTGTTTACATTTATTTGTGCTTTTCCAAAATTTGCTGAGTTACAAGTGATTATGTTGTTGACACACACGTATATATGATGGGCTTCTTTCAGTTTCCATCTGCCAAATCCACTCACAAGGCTTTGGTTGGCTCGAGGCTATAGTAGAAGACACTTGCCCAAGGTGACATGCAGTGAGACTGAACCCAGAACCATGTGGCTGGGACGTAAACTTCCTACCACACAACCACTCCTGTGCCAATTATCAAAGGTCTTTTTTTATTATCAAAGAATGCTTTACACCAAATACTTCCAACCATGGAATACTAGAATTTTTAGCCATGATTCAATACAATTGATGCTGCATTCTTTATTGTTGTTGCATTTTTGTTTTTGTTGCATTCTTTTGGGGTGTACACCTCTGAAAATTTTCTTTCTTGTATTCTTGAAAATATTTTAGAAACATTTTAAAAGCAATTTTTCTGTGTGGTAAAAATTCTTACTCTGATAACCTACAGTGTCTGACATCCCCAATAAACAGTCACTTTTATTTTCGCTACTATAACCACAATAGTCTCACTATCTTCCTTCCCATGAATCAAGCTAAGACTCACTGCTTTCACTCAAGCTGTCTACATAGGAGTAAGGAAATATCGAATTCTTGAACTAATTGTCGAACAGCCTCAGGCTAAAGCTCTGTGAAAGGGCAGATGCAAATTAAAGCAACTAATGGAATGGCAGTGCTGAGGAATATGAGACTTATGAAATACTTTGGAGAAATATGTAGAAGCAGTAGCAACCTGACTATTTGTTCACAAATTCTTGTAGTGTTATATGTTAATAAATATAAAAGAAAGAGGTTCAAAAAATTTAGCATACCAAACTTACTTTCTGGTTAAAATACATAAACTCAGAGAGAGATAGACAAGTAGGCAGAGACAGAGACACAGACGGACAGACAGACAGACAGTGAGCTGGCAGAAACATTAGCACGCCGGGCGAAATGATTAGTGGTATTTCGTCTGCTGCTACATTCTGAGTTCAAATTCAGTCGAGGTTGACTTTGCCTTTCATCCTTTTGGTGTCGATTAATTAAGTGCCAGTTATGCACTGGGGTCGATATGATCGTCTTAATCCGTTTGTCTGTCCTTGTTTGTCCCCTCTGTGTGTAGCCCCTTGTGGGCAGTAAAGAAATAAGACAGACAGACAGAGACAGAGATGGGGGCGCAATTTACTCTTGCTGATGACAGACAGATTGTGTCACTAATGTGGACTTTGATGGTGTGTGGGGTTGAACTTAAAGTCTCCAGTAAACAATACCTATGATATTGCAACAAGAACAAAAATTGAAGTAGCAACAGCAACAACAACAGAAGTTAAAATACTCTAAAATTACTGATGCAAATAAAAAACTTTTAGTCATTCCCTTCACTCATTTCCCCATACTTTGAAAAGCATGCTTACTACAAATACTATATTAATTAGTAAAAGTAACTATTTTACCTCTAAATTAAATGATTTAACCATACATTTCCATTAGTAAATTCAACACATTATTTCAAATATTTCCCACATCATAAACATAGTTATGGCTGCATAGTAAGAAGTTTGCTTTCCAACCATATGGCTCTAGGTTCAGTCACTGGATTTCTGGAAACTGAAAGGAGCATGTCATACACACACACACGCACATACATATTTGTAACTTGTATAGACCATGTGCACAAAACCTGAAGATTACTTGGAGACACTAGGCAAGTTTTTAAATCTGCCAAGATAAGATCTTCAGTGTGTGAAACTATTAATGGCTCATAAGTAAATACTGTGTATATTAACAATATATATCTCTCACCAGATGACATACTCTTTTTGTTATCATACCCAAATGGGAAGTAATATATATATATATATATATATATATATATATATATATATATATATACATAGATATATCATCATCATCGTCGTTGTTTAATATCTGCTTTCCATGCTGGCATGGGTTGGATGGTTTTACTGAGGGCTGACAAGCCAGAAGGCTACACCAGGCTCTAATCCAATCTGGCAAAGTTTCTACAGCTTGATGCCCCTCCTAACGTCAACCACTCCGAGAGTGTAGTGGATGCTTTTTACATGCCACCAGCATGAGGGCCAGTCAGGCGGCACTGGCATCGACCACACTTGAATGGTGCTTTTTACATGCCACCAGCACAGGAGCTAGTCAGAGGGCACTGGCAACAACCACGCTCAAATGGTGCTTTTTACATACCACCAGCATGGGACAAGTCAGCTAGCACTAGCATCGGCCATGCTCAAATGGTGCTTTTTACACAAGCACAGGAGCCAATTAGGTGGCACTGGCAACGATCACACTTGAATGATGCCTATACATGCCACTGGCAGGGGACCAGTCAAGTAGCACTGGCATTGACCATGCTTGAATGGTGCTTTTTACATGCCACTGGCATAGGTGCCAATCAGGCAGTACTGTCAATCAGCCTGTATGTGTAGAGCACTATACTAATACATTTGTTTGTTTGTACTCCACCTGCCTTCATCTTTTGTTTATTTTCGTAAACTTTCCCTTTATATATATATATATATATATATATATTGAACATTTGGAACGTTTTCTTTCTCTCTCTTCTATATTTTCTCTTTTCAAAGAAAATATTTCTCCTAGCATTCACTATTTTTCTCTTGTTCTGGTCTGTTTGTTTTCATTCAGTTTCCCTGTGTGTCTCCACTGTTCTGTCCTTGGTCCCAACTTTGATCCTCCATATATATATATGGATAGATAGATAGATAGATAGATAGATAGATAGATAGATAGATACATACATACATACATACATACATACATACATATATATATATATTATTTATATTATATTTATTTAATTGAACACCATGCATCCATTTCCAAGTAAGTTTATATTAACCTTTTTGATGTGACTCTATACTGTTTTCTTCCTCTATCATTCTCTAATTCTCTTTTTCTCCCCTTCCCTCTTTCACCGTTTTCTACCTCTCTCTCTCTCTCTGTCTCCCTCATTCTCTTTTTCTCTTTCTCTCACTGCTCACATGTGACCATCGTCTATCTTTCTTTTCCCCATGTGACCATCTTTCTTTTTCTGCATGAACACTCAAAGGACTGGACATTCCTCTTTAGCCAATATAGTGATTTCCGCACCCTAGAGTGCAGAATGTCACTCCGATGAAGAACAACTCTTCACAAACAACAAATCCACTACCCACAATACAGACAGATACAGGCCAGTGAGCACATAGAAAGATGTGCTAGGAACCTTAAACGGAACTTCCTAATTTTCCCTTTTTATGAATGTTGATAGAACACAGTACAACAAAGATTAGATAAAGAGCAACTTTCATTAATAAATATCATCCACAATGCAACATGAACACACAACTTAATACAGGATACTACTAACCTTACCAATACCAATAATCCCACTAATCTCCATACATCCCATACACCATTCATATTCCAGTATTTATATCTACCTTAATTGTATCACTTCCAGAACTGTTTACTTCCCTTGCATGAAATCTCTTCACTCGGGTACTATTAAACTCAACAGTGTTTGGAAATCGGTGATCAGCTCTGATGATATCAGTACGACTTTGAATCTGTATAATGATTCATAATAATGATTTTTATACTTCATAATTACACATCAAATCATCTAATTATATGTATATATCTTTGCTTTTCTTTAAAAAAGCCTTTATTTTTTATATCTAATGTGCATTTTCTTTGTTTTCTTTTTACTTTCCCCAATATATATATATATATATATATATATATCATTTATATTATATATATATATATATATATATATAAAGACGTATGTATGAACGTATGTATTATATATATATACATATATCTTTGCATATATGTTTTGTGTTTGTCACCCACCAGCATCTGAGAACCAGATTTGATTTGTTTATGTCCCCCGTTATTTAATGGTTTAGCAAAAGAGACTGATAGAATAAGTACCAACACTAAAAAATTATAAGTACTTAGGTTGATTTGTTTACCTAAAATACTTCAAGGTGGTGCCCAAGCTTGTTCACAGTCCAATGACTGAAATAAGTAAAAAATAAAAAATCTTCATATATGCATGTCCTTAACTCCATATAGTACTGATCAGCTACACATAATGCTCTTATTTCTTACAGCCCTCTTGGTTTCAAGCTATTAAGAGTTAAGCCGATGCAGTTTAACACAGATTACATGATGCAAACTTGTATCTCCTTCACACATCTGTCATGCTTGTTAGCGACATTAAGCCAAGAACTGATTATGGTGAAATTAGTAACTGTAACATGAATGAAAGCTAATCCAATAACTGGATTATCCTTCATCCACATTACAACTAATAGTTTCCCTATAATTAGTTCTTGGTTAATAATTCTAATCTATTATAATGTTTCACTCTTTAGCATTCAGATTATTCTATCAAATATAATGCTTTATTTATTCACATTGTTTTGAATTAATCATGCATCATCTCAGAGTTTCCAGTTTCTTATGATTTGATTGTTTATTTTTAGAGAGACATTGTTGGGTTGATGCATGAGGCTGGATCTGGCCACATTGAACATAAAACAGATAGAATATTTGAGGGGAGTATGGCTGGTTTAAATGCTATAGAAATAATTACAAGGCGGTGAGCTGGCAGAAATGTTAGCACACCGGGCAAAATGCTTAGTGGTATTTCATCAGCTGCTACGTTCTGGGTTCAAATTCCACTGAGGTCGACTTTGCCATTCATACTTTCGGGGTTGATTAAATAAGTACCAGTTACGCACAGGGGTTGATATAATCAACTTAATCTGTTTGTCTGTCCTTGTTTGTCCCTTCTGTGTGTAGCCCCTTGTGGCCAGTAAAAAAAAATAAATAATTACTGGGAGGACTGATTGAGGAAGCTTAAAGATAGCTATTGACTTTTCCTAATAGTAAATCGAAGTGATTTTTAAAAGCTGTGTATAAACAGGCATGGCTGCGTGGTAAGAAGCAGCCATGTTTCTAGGTTCAGTCCCACAGTGTGGCACTTTGGGCAAGTGTTGGGTAGACCAAAGCCTTGTGTGTGGAGTTGGTGGGTGAAAACTGAAAGAAGCTTGGTGTGTGTGTGTGTGTGCACATGTGTTTTGTGTCTTTGATAACCAGTGTTGGTGTGGTTACATCCCTGCAAAAGAGAATAAGTACCAGCCTTAAAAAATTAATAATAAGTACTGGGGTCAGTTCATTCAACTAAAATTCTTCGAGGTGGTGCCCCAGTATGGCCACAGTCTAATGATTGAAACAAGTAAAAAATAAAAGAAAAAAGAAATATGTTTATGTATGTATATGTGTGGCTGTGTGGTAAGTACTTTGCTTCACAACCACATGGGTCGGTTCAGTCCTACTGTGTGGCACCTTGGGCAAGTGTCTTCTACTATAGCCTCAAGCCAACCAAAGCCTCTTGAATGGATTTGGTAGATGGAAAGATGGAAACTGAAAGAAGCCCA
>NC_042999.1:124157712-124172712 GCF_006345805.1 Octopus sinensis
GGCACCTGCACTGTCAGGGTCACCAAGTAAATTTGCAAGACAAGGAATCTTTGAGAGGGTAGGGGGCATTGGAGGAGATGATCTTGTTTCAGATGATGAAAGGTTAGAGTGTGACAGAGAGACACCAATTACAATAGAAGCTATCTAATAATAATCATTGTCATTGTAATGTCCTCTTTTTACAGTGGCATAAATTGTGCAGGTTTGTCATACAAGAGGATAACCAAAAGTAACCGGAAACGTTCGCTGTGAGACAAACCCATCCAGATTTCTGCCACTAGAAGCCACTTGATGCGACCCTCAGGCATCAATCTGCTGACAGATGACATCAAGTGAAGTCGTACTGTCACGTGGTGCATCTTTGTTTTGCAGTAATTCTCCCTTGTTCATTGATTTTTGCAATAGCTGAAATGAAGGAACAGTATACTTCCATGAAATTCTGTTTTCAACAGGGGAAAACGATGGTTGAAACAATTGTCATGCCTCAAACAGCTGACAAGGACGATGTCATGAGAAAAACACAAGTTTTTGCGTGGTTTGCACGCTTTAGGAATGGTCACTTGTCGCTTGAAGACCAACCTCGTTTTGGGCCACTATTGATCTCCCAAACAAATGAAAACATCACAAAAATTCATGAACTAATCTTGGAGGACCACTGCTGAACAATTGATGAACTTGTTGATATGACTGGTGTGTTCTGGAGCTCCTGCCAATGAATTTTGAGCAAGGAATTGTTAATGGAAAGGGTAGCAGCAAAATTTGTACCTTGCTTGCTCACAGAAGATCAGAAGCAGTCACAAGTGAATGCATATCGTGAACTGAAAGAACAGTTGGAAGTTGATATGGACCCTTATTCAAAGGTCATCACTGGTGATAACAGGAAATGAAGCAGCAATCAACTCAGTGGAAGCATTCAATGTCATCACACACCAAAAAAGCACGTCAAGTGAAGTCCAATGACAAGATGATGCTGATTTGTTTCATCAATGTGAAAGGAATTATCTATACAGAATTTGTTCCTTATAGTCAAGCTGTTAACCAAACATTGTAATTTGCAGTTCTGAAGCATTTGTGAGATGCAGTGAAACAAAAACATCCCAACCTGTGGCAAAGTGGAGAGTGGTGGTTTCACCACGACAATGTGCCTGTGCACACCAGCTTAAGCGTGAAACAGTTTTGGACTAAAAATGGTATGACCCCACTTACCCACCTCCCCTATTCACCCGATCTTTCTCCCAGTAACATGTTTTGTTCCCCCAAATGAAAAAGTCTTTAAAGAAAAACGTTTTGCAATGTGGAAGAGGTAAAGTAAAAAATGACAAAGTATTTTAAAAGGCATCACTTTGCAAGAGTTCCAGAACAGCTTCAAACAATGGAAAATGCACCTGGACCAATGCATTGCTTCAAACGGAGAATAGTTTTAAGGTGATAAAAGTGTAAACATATAAAAGCTAAGTGAATAAAATCAGGTAGCCCCTTGTATAACAACTTTTCATTAGTCTGAATTTTTGGTCATTTCTTCAGAGATGAACAGTATTCTGTACCCTCTTTATTCTTTCTCTAACAGCACATATCAATCTTTTTCATAATATGCCCATATCAGAGCATCTACTAAGCCATCTGAACACTTCATGTACTCCATTACATAGATATCACTACAACTAACTCCCCATGTACATCAGCGTATCGGGTCTTTTTACAACTACTTAGGTTAATTAAATTGCATAAGATATTTATTCCCAATGAGTCACTAAAGCTTTTGATAAATGGTTATTACTCACCCTGTAGATTAAAATGGCAGATTTAGTACATTTTAAGTATTGATTCTCTTTCTCCTTGATCTCCTTGAGATTCCAACTACATCTCTTGCTCCCAAAACATGAGTTATAATTCCTTAATGTTGCAGCAGAATATCTAGGTGGAATATAAACAAATATTTTAAGATTTAACATACCAGGTTATGCTGATAATTTGAAAATGATGTTAATTGTTAATGTTGGAAATTATGTTGACTACAAAACACACATTAAACCAGTGAAGTTAAAGTGAGGTACTCATATTCCGTTGGATAATTTCTATTTTTATTTTATCCCTCCAATAAATAAAACCAATAAAATAGGTACAAGTAAAAGGTGGGGCTTTATTAAATCACTTATTCCACATCTCCTTGGAATGTTGAATTAATGCTTGACCAAATCAATATTAGCTATTTCAACAGATATAGCAGAGCACTGAATTAAATCCATTTGTCCTATGTCTTAAATCTTTCTGTCATTGATTTTACCATTCATCTCTTCAAGAATGATAAAAATAAGTACCACTAGAATCCATTGAAAGTATCTCTTCAAGAATGATAAAAATAAGTACCACTAGAATCCATTGAAAGTATCCTATTTCATATCATTGAACCTAAGCATCCACTATACCAGTATTTCTCAGAGTTGGGTGATGGCGCTCTGAGGATAGAAAGGAGCTAAACAAATGACCATGTTTGATAAAATTAAGATAGTTTTTATACTTTAAACCCTTTTGATGTGAAACAGCAAAACCTTCCACCAAAATTTCCAATTATTTTATTTTCCAAACACAAGTTTTATGATAATTTTGTATCTTGGCACAAGGCCAGCAAGTCCAGGAGAGGGGTCTAATTGATTACATCAACTCCAGTTTTCAACTGGTACTTTTTTATCAATCCCGAAAGAGTAAAAGGTAAAGTCAACTTTGATGGAATTTAAACTCACAACTTAAAGCCAGACAAATTGCCTCTAAGCATTTTGCCTGGCATGCTAATGATTTTGCTTGCTTACTGTCTTCAAACCAGCTTAATGATGACAATTATTTAACTAAATTTTTCATTATTTTCAGAATTTATAGAAACAAAAACAGTTTATTTCAGCAAAAATATGGTAATGAAAGAGTTAACTTGTCCAAAGAAAAATGAATGATACAGATGTAAAGTCTATTGTTTTCTCATTAATAGAGAGGTAAGGGTGAGAACAAACATTTTTACTAATATTTTGCTGTGTGTGTGTGTGTCTGGTATTTGTCAATTTGAGAAACCTCAAATCAGATGGTTTTTCCAAGAAAATAGAAAGAAGGAAAACCTAGTATAGTACAATCCTGGATAAACTATTCATGGCTGGAATATCTGTGGTCATAGCTTTGTTCAGTCAAAGATGGACTGGGTCTAAACCATAGCAACAATAACAATTGGTCTTTTACGTCATCTACCAAAACCAATATTTACCAATATTTACAAAATGCAGAATCTTCCATTCAGCAGAGAAAGAAAATTACAAAACATACAAAAACACACAAGCTAAAAATATAAAAGATGCAAGAATGGCTATGTGGTTAAAAAAACACTTCCCAACCACATGGTTTCAGGTTCAATCCCATTGTTTGGCATCTTGGGCTTCAACTAGAACACCAAGCCAACCAATGCATTGTGAGTGAATTTGGTAGATGGAAACTGTGTGGAAGCCTGTAACATGTGTGTGTATATGTGTGTGTTTGTGTGTGTATATATATGTATACATTTATTTGTGTGTATATATGTATACGTTTATTTGTGTGTGTATTTACGTCTGTATATATGCATATGTGAATATATGTGTGTGTATATGTATATGTGTAAATGTGTGTGCATTGTGTGTGTGTGTGTGTGTGTGTATGTGTGTCTTTATGTTTTTGTTACTTCCCTGACTGCTTTATAAGGGGTGTTGCTTTGTTAATGTCCCCACAACTTAACTGTTCAGCAAAAGAGATTGACAGAATAAGTCCCATACTTAAAATAAGTACTGGAGTTAATTTGTACATTTAACACTACAAGGCAGTGCTCCAGAATGGCTGCAGTCCAATGACTGAAAACAGTAGAAGATTAATAGGGGCATAATAAAGTAATGTACCTTATTTTCTGACATATAGCTTTTTATCTTTTACTGTTTCAGTCATTAGAATGCAGCCATGCTGGAGTACCACCTTGAAGAGTTTTAGTCAAACGATAGACCCTAGTACTTATTTTTAAGCGTAGTACTTATTCTATCAGTCTCTTTTGCTGAACCACTAAATTACATGGACATAAACAAACCATCGCTGGTTGTCAAACAGTGGTAGGGGGTAAACACATACACAAAGACACACCTCAAATCCCTCTGCCCCTCTCACAATTCTTTGTCATGTGAGTTACTTAATGACCCCGCCAGTGCTGATGCCACATAACAAGCATCCAGTCCACACTGCAAAGTGGTTGGCATTTGGAAGGGCATCCAACTATAAAAGTCATGCCAAAATTAACCTCACCTGTGCTAGTACCATGCTGCAGAGTGATTTGATGTTTGGAAGGGCATCCAGCTGTAAAAGCCCCTACCAAAACAGAAACAGTAGCCTAGAGTAGTTTTCTACCTGGCCAGCTCCTGTCAACCATCCTACCCATGCATGCATGGAAGACGGACGTTAAACGATGATGATGATGATGATGATGATGATACTTTTTACTTTACACTTGTTTCAGTCATTAGATTGTGGCCATGCTGGAGCACCACCATGAATTTTTTTTAGTTGAATGAATCAACCCAAGTACTTCTTTTTTTCTTTAAGCCTGGTATTTGCTGTAGCCCATCTTTTATACCAAGACAAAACAATGTACATGATAACACTTCCAATCAGTTAAGATCAGATGCCATGAGAGCCACTGCCTGGTACTGCATCAGGGCATTTATTATTATCATCATCATCATCATTATTATTATTATTATTATTATTATTATTATTATTATTATTATCATTATTTTAATGTTTGACATTTGTTTTGCTTTTGTACAAGTTGGCTCCAAGTCTCACCCAGAGACCTCAAGAGACGAGTTAGAAGTTCATGTTGGTGTTATGCCTAGGGTGCCATATATTTGGTTTTGTACATAGTATTGTTCTAGAGAATGTTTAAGAAACCATAAGAATATTATGAGTTTGTTTTAAAATTTGAGATTACTTAGACAGTATATTACGTAGGATATGGGCAGTTCTCATGAGCACTATCCTTTGAATTTCTGCCATTTTGGGGTTTCCTGGTATCTGAGCTAGGTAACAATCAGCTCCTTTTGCTATCATTCCTAGGACACCTATGACAACAGGTATTGTTTTAGTCTTCAGGTTCCACATTTTGCTAATTTCTATTTCAAAATCTTTATAATTGCTCAGTTTTTGGTAGATCTTGACAGATACATTTGTATCGATTGAGACAGTCATATCAATCAGGGGGCAAGATTTCTGTCTGAAGTCTTTCAATATGATGTCTGGCCTATTTGCATCTATCCTTCTGTCGGTTTGAATGGTGAAATTCCAGAGGAGTGAGATGCGATCATTTTCAAGAACTGGGACTGGTTTGTGTTTCCACCAGTTTTTATCATGTGGCAAGTTCAGGTTTTTGCAAATTATCCAGTGAATATATTATTATTAGTAGTAGTATTATTATCCTCATCATCATCATCATCACTATTGTCGTCGTCATATTCGTCGTCGTTGTCATTGTCGTATTCGTCATCATCATCATCATCATCATTATTATTGTTATTATTTTGCATCATTATCTATTGAGTGTTCTTTATTCAGACCTTTACATAAAATAATTTACTTCGTTTTAGACCCATAACAAACTCTTTCAGTGACTGGAACAGATTTAGGGAAAAGTAACAATTCTCTAGTAAATAATTACAGTATAAACAAAAGGTAATGAAAGCTAATATTTTTCATATATCCTTATTTCATTTGGTACTTAGGCATTGATGAGATTTGCAGATCCTTTGCAGCCTGGGTGGGATACTCGACAGATGAACTATTGTTTCTTCTCTTATTTCTTTCTTTGTCTGATTATGATGTGAAGTCGCTGTCTCCTGTTTTCTTCTCAGCTTTCACACCCTCTCTCTGTCTGTCTGCCTCTCTCTCTCTCTCTCTCTCTCTCTCTCTCTCTCTCTCTCTCTCTCTCTCTCTCTATCTATCTATCTATCTATCTGTCTATCTGTCTATTTATCTATCTCAACATATATACATACATGTGAGAAGTACATGTGCATGGGTGGAAGTGTTCTCTGTGTGTGGTGTGTGTGTGTGTACATTTGTGTGTGTGTGTGTGTACATTTGTGTGTGTGTGTGTATATATGTGCGCCTGTGTGTGTGTATGTATGTGCGTCTGTGTGAGTGTATGCACACGTGTGTATACCTGTGTGTGTGTGTGTGTGTATGTACACGCATGTCTGTACATTCGTGTGTGTGTGCATATAAATGTGCATCTGTGTGTGTTTGTGTGTGTATGTATATATGTATGTTATGCTCTCAAGTATGTATGTTATATATGTAGGAATGAATGCCTGCATTCATGTTCACATGTTTACATAAGTAGGGAATTGGTGAATTGCTGTATTCAGTCAATGGGTGATGGGTGTTCTGGCAATGCTGAAAAGTAAATTTATTTGACTCTCTCTCTCTATCTATCTAGCTAGCTAGCTATCTATCTATTCTTTTCTACTCTAGGCACAAGGCACAAAATTTTTGGGGAAAGGGCCAGTCAATTAGATCAACCCAGTACGCAACTGCTACTGAATTTATCGACCCCAAAAGGATAAAAGGCAAAGTCGACCTTGGTGGAATTTGAACTCAGAACATAAAGAGAGACGAACTTCAACTAAGCATTTCAACCGGTGTGCTAATGTTTCTTATTTCTTTATTGCCCACAAGGGGCTAAACATAGAGAGGACAAACAAGGACAGACGAAGGTATTAAGTCGATTACATCGACCCCAGTGCATAACTGGTACTTAATTTATCGACCCTGAAAGGATGAAAGGCAAAGTTGACGTCGGCAGAATTTGAACTCAGAATGTAGCAGTAGATGAAATACCTCTAAGCACTTCGCCCGGCATGCTAACATTTCTGCCAGCTCACCACCTTTAACTATTTATCTATTGTTTAAATTTTGTGTATTTCTCTTTTCTCTCTTTTACTTGTCTTCCTCTTCTGACTCTCACATCAAATATTGTTGTAATAATCTACATAGGCAAATCTGTCTTTTAATATATAGCAACATTATTCTGCCAAGGTCAACTGTGCCTTTCATTCTCTCAGGGTCGATAAAATGAATACCAGAAGAGCACTGGGGTTGATGTAATTGACTAGCCTCCTCCCCTAAAACTGCTGGCCTTGTGCCAAAATTTGAAACCAATATACGGCAACATTTTCCAAAGTTCCGTCCCTGCTCACATCCTTCCTCCCTGCCCTACCATCCTTCTCTCCCTCTTTCTTTCTCTCCCTCTCTCTCTTCCCAGTTCTACCCCCATTACTTTTTCAACCCAAATCTCTTAACCTACACAGATTTACAGAAAATTTCAAATCACACTTCCCTCCTTACAAATACAACTAACTCTTCTAAGTTATCACATTTTCCCACTCCAGGGGGTACTCCATGTACACTAGGCCCAACCCTTTACCCTCTGATGTGACATATGAATGAGAAATAATGAAATATCAGCTGGATATGTTATGACACAGTCAGAGGGAAATGCAAATCTGCTCCTAAAAGACTTCTTTCTTTCACTGTCTCTGTCTCTGTCTCTCTTTCTTTCTCCCTCTTTCATTTTTTTTCAATCAAAAATATTCCAAATCTTAAAAAACGGAATTTGCCAAATGTTTCACATTTATTTATTTATTTATTTATCTATTTATTTATTCATTTATTTATATTTCAATATTATTATCAGCTGATAAAGATCTGAAAGTTATACATATATGCATGTATGTATGTATCTATGTATGCATGTATATATGTATGAATGTGTGTATCTATGTATGCATGTATATATATATGAATGTGTTTGTCTATATATGTGTATGTGTGCATATGTGTGTGTATGTGTATGTATGTACTTATGTCTGTATCTACATACCTATACATGCATGTGTGTGTGTGTACATATATATATATATATATACATATATATACATATATATGCATATATATACACATGCACACACACATATATGTACGTATATGTACATGCATATGTATATTTATATGATGTGTATGCGTATGTGTGTTTGTGTGCATGTATATGTGCATATGTGTGTGTTACTGTGCTATTGTATGTATATTCCAGTGTGCATGCATGTGTGTTTGTGTCTGTGTGAGGGGCAGGAATGGAATGGATGTGTGCAATAAAAAGTGCACTCTGTAACATTAGCTCTCAGTATTTCTTCTTTGGTGAAATCAGCTGCACATCTCAGTTGCATTAATACTATTTTTGAAATTATGTGTTGTTATTGTTACTACTATACTACTACTACTACTACTACTACTACTACTAATAATAATAATAATAATAATAATAATAATAATAATAATAATAATAGTGATAATAATAGTAATAATAATAATAATAAAAATGATAATAATGATAATAACAATAATAATAATAATAATAATAATAATAATAATAATAATAATAATAATAATAAATAATAATAATAAAATATCATTATTATTGTTTATTATTAATTTTATCTTTATTTTTATAATAACTTCGTAGTGGCAGCAGTACTTGTAGTAGTAGTAGTTGTTGTTGTTGTCGTTGTTGTTGTAGTAGTAGTGGTGGTGGCGATGGTGGCAGCATTGGCGGCAATGATGCTGTTGTTGTTTTAAATCAATATTATAGCTGCCGTTTGAATACTTTATCAAACTGTACAATAAGATTGAGTTACACTCCACTGTGCTTGAAAGCCATTGCTCTGTCTGTACTCTAATATTTTGTACTCTTCTGAAATATTCTTGTTACATGGTACCAAACGAAATTCTATTCTGTATCATATTGTATATTGTACTGAAATAGCGTTCTATGATTGTACCAAAGACCCACATTACCATACTCCAATATTTTGCTATGCTGTAACACATGGAATATTTTACAGTACGTTATTGAAATAACTTGCAATAATGTATCAAATGAATTATTGTAGTGTACTGTAACATCTGTTGATACTGTGCTACATGGAATATTATAGTGTACTGCACTGAAATACTACACTATAATTGTACTGTAATAACTTGCTAACATGTACCAAATTTATCTAATATTCATCTGTCATTGTCTTATTTATCTATCTATCTATCTATCTATCTATTTATCTATCTATCAGTCTATCTGACCATGACTTTGAGACTCACTCCCAACTCACGGCTTGCCACTTCATCCTACATGGACATCCCCTTACCATTATCCACATTGCCCTTGCCCAAGCATGATCTGTGGACCGTGCCTTTGCTCTTTCCCACCCCGCCCTTACCCATCTCCCGTTTCCCCTCACTTACCACCCCTCCAGTGCACCATTCTCCAAGCCTTCTGGCAACTCCAGGCCAAGCGATTTACCTTGCACATCTTCCCTAACCCTAACCCCTTTCTCCCTTCAAACAAGCCCATAACCTCCATGACCTTCCGGTCCACAGTTTCTTCCCTACCCCCACCTCCTAGCCTGGCTCCTTCCTCTGCTCCCACCCACGCTGTCACACCTGCCCCTACCTCTCCAACACCACCATCCTCACAGGTACCTATCACCATCCCTATCACATCACCTATCCCTTACCAGCACCTCTAGTAATGTTATTTACTGCATCTCCTGCTCTCTCCGTCCTTCCCTGTACATTGGTCAAACAGGATGCCACTCAGCTGACCAGTTCATGGAGTACCTCCAGGACATCAGACTCAGCAATGACGCCCTGGTCTTGTGCCATTTCTGCTCTACTGGTCATTCACTACAACATCTGTCCATGTCCATGAATAGGAATTAATCTTCTCTTATCATTCCTTTGTACTACATGAGCTTGACTCACCTCCTCTCTTCATCTGACACCAACCTCACTTCCTCTTTTCATTTGACACCAATTCCACATGGATTCACACTCACCTCCCAGACTCTCCACCTACAAACCCACATACTGCCCACCTCAGTACCCTCACTCACACCACTATACACACACATACATACTGTTCAACTCATCACTCACTTCACACACCATTACACACACACCCACAACACCTTCCCACTCCACACACACTTCTCAGTACCCACACAACACACCATCATCCACACAATCTTCAATAGTGTCACCATACATACCACTATATGAGCAGCCACACATACTGTTTAGCTCAGTACACAAACCATACACCATCATGCACACTCCCACACCTACACAAGCACATAATGCTTGAACGCAATATATACACATACACACACACACACATATAATGTGCATAAACACACACACATAACAAATAGACAACAATAACTTTCGCCCACATGCATGCATACTATTTGGTCACAGTGACATACACACATACACATACCACATATAAAAGCACACATCATCTGCTACACACACACACACACATTACACATGCACACACATTATACATGCACACACACACACATTACACACGCACATGTCAAACTCACTCGCCCCCATTCACATTTACACACTTACACCATTCTTACATACACACATGCACACTTCCTCTTGTTGGGATCACTGTGAATTATCTCCCCTTTTTTCAACCTTTTTATAAAATCATCTCTTTTTTATTCAACCTCTTTTCTTTACCAATCATTCACCATGTTGGGCCACTGAACTCGACACATTTTTTAATTTTCTCTCCATCTATTTTCTCTTATTCTTTTCTGTCGAAGAGCATAGGCTTAAAACGTAAAAGACTTTTCCATTTTTCCTGAGTGTCAAGAGATAATACACTTAATTGTTGTTCCTACCGCTGTCTTTGTCCTTGTTTTTCTATAAATTTGAACTATATATATATATATATATATATATATATGAGGTGCTGAAAAATAAATACAAAAGGATGTGTTAATTATGATTTTATTCAACATATTCCCCTCTAAGATTCATACGCTTATTGCACGGTGCTTCAGTTTTTCTAAGCCCTGTAAAAGAACTTGGAAGTTTAGGCCTCCAGTCTGGCCTTTTGCAATAACCTTAAAGCCAGGAACTTTTCACTCCCCATATATGAATTTATGTGTATATATATTATATATATATATATATATATATATATATATATATATATTATATATATATATATATATATATATATATATACATATATGTATATATATGTATATATATATATAATATGAGGGGATATTATTCCAACTTACAGGGAAAAATTCAATTTAGAAATACTAAATCAAATTTCACAAAATATATATATATATATAAATTAGAAAAAAAAAACTTTTATCAATTCAATATTGAAAAATTAAATTATACCATTTAGAAAAATTACATATAGAAAGATTAAATATAAGATAAAACATAACGATGATTAAGTAATGTGCAAAATAATAAATAAGATGTATATATATATATATATATATTTATATATATATATATATATATAAAATATATATATATGTATATGTATATATATATATAATATGAAGGGATATTATTCCAAACTTACAGGGAAAAATTCAATTTAGAAATACTAAATCAAATTTCACAAAATATAATATATATATATAAATTAGAAAAAAGAACTTTTATCAATTCAATAATGAAAAATTAAATTATACCATTTAGAAAAATTACATATAGAAAGATTAAATATAAGATAAAACATATAACGATGATTAAGTAATAATCATCATCATCATCATCGTTTAGCGTCCATTTTCCATGCTAGCATGGGTTGGACGGTTCTACTGGGGTCTGTGAAGCCAGAAGGCTTCATCAAGCCCAGTCAAAATCTGGCAGTGTTTCTACGGCTGGATGCCCTTCCTAACGCCAACCACTCCGTGAGTGTAGTGGGTGCTTTTTACGTGCCACCCGCACAGGTGCCAGACAGAGCTGGCAAACGGCCACGAACGGATGGTGCTTTTTATGTGCCACCGGCACGAGGGCCAGGCGAGGCTGGCAATGGACACGAACGGATGGTGCTTTTTACGTGCCACCGGCAGAAGGCCAGTCGGGGCGGCGCTGGCAACGGTCGCGAAACGGAAGGTTCTCTTACATGCCACTGGCACTGGTAAAACATCTGCAATTTCCATTGATCGATTTCGATTCTGATCCTCACTTGCCTCAACAGGTCTTCACAAGTAGAGTTTCGACATGCCACCGGCACTGGTAACACATCTGCAATTTCCATTGAACGATTTCGATTCTGATCCTCACTTGCCTCAACAGGTCTTCACAAGAAGAGTTTTGTGTCCCAAGAAGGGAAGGTATGCATACGTAGGCTGGCTCCAACCCATGTAGAAGGCCACGGGTTATGGACTCACTTGTCCTGCCGGGTCTTCTCGCGCACAGCACACTTCCAGAGGTCTCGGTCTCTAGTCATTTCCTCAGTGAGACCTAAAGTTCGAAGGTCATGCTTCACCACCTCGTCCCAGGTTTTCCTGGGTCTGCATCTTCTGCAGGTTCCCTCAACCGCTAGGGTGTGGCACTTTTTCACACAGCTATCTTCATCCATTCTCGCCACATGACCATACCAGCGCAAACGTCTCTCTTGCACACCACAACTGATGCTTCTTAGGTCCAGCTTTTCTCTCAAGGTACTTACACTCTGCTGAGTATGAGTACTGACATTACACATCCATCGGAGCATACTGGCTTCATTTCTTGTGAGCTTACGCATATCCTCAGTAGTCACGGCCCATGTTTCACTGCCATGTAGCATGGCTGTTCGTACACATGCATCATACAGTCTGCCTTTCACTCTGTGCGAGAGGCCTTTTGTCACCAGCAGAGGTAAGAGCTCTCTGAACTTTGCCCAAGCTATTCTTACTCTAGCAGTTACACTTTCAGCACACCCGCCCCTGCTGCTGACTTGGTCACCTAGGTAACGGAAACTATCAACTATTTCTAGTTTTTCTCCCTGGAAAGTGACGGAAGTTGGTCTCAGAGCATTTTCAGTGTTTATTGTTCCTGCCACATACAAAAACCATCTTCCTAGTTAGCCTTCCTTTGACATTGCTGCATCTCTTATGTGTCCATAGCTTACACTTGGTGCATCTTATAGAGTTTCTACCTACACCTTTTCTACAGATCGAGCAGGGCCATCTACCTGAAGGCGTTTGTGATTTGTCTACCTTCCTACTGATTACGACTTTGGTTTTAGCTAGATTGACTCTGAGGCCCTTCGATTCTAATCCTTGTTTCCACACCTGAAACTTCTCCAGTTCTGATAGCGACTCAGCAATTAGAGCAAGGTCATCAGCATAGAGGAGCTCCCAAGGGCATCCTGTCTTGAATTCCTCCGTTATTGCCTGGAGGACTATGATAAATAGGAGGGGGCTGAGGGCTGAGCCTTGGTGGACCCCTACCTCTACCCGGAATTCTTCACTGTACTCATTGCCAACCCTCACCTTACTAGCAGCATCCCTATTCATGGCCCGCACAGCTCTCACTAACCATTCATCTATCCCTAGTTTCCTCATTGACCACCAGATAAAGGATCGGGGGACCCTGTCGAAGGCTTTCTCCATGTCAACAAAAGCCAGGTACAGGGGCTTATCTTTGGATAGGTATTTCTCCTGCAGCTGCCTTACCAGGAATATAGCATCAGTAGTACTTTTCCCTGGCACAAACCCAAACTGCATCTCATCTAAACTAACTCTCTCTCTAATTAGTTGGGCTATGACCCTCTCTGTAACCTTCATTACCTGATTCAACAGCCTGATACCTCTGTAGTTATTTGTATCTAGGGTGTCACCTTTACCTTTGTAGCAGTTGACTATTATGCTGCTACACCAGTCATTGGGTATGACTCCTTCGTGTATCACCTGATTAACTATACGGGTGACTAGGCTATAGCCGACACTACCAGACATTTTGAGCATCTCTGCAGTGATTCCTGATGGGCCTGGGGCTTTCCCTGTCTTCATGCTTCTAATTGCCTTAGCTACCACGGAACTATCAATGTGCAAAATAATAAATAAAACGTATATATATATATATATATATATTTATATATATAGCAGTTGTGACAGTGTAGTAAGAAGTTTGCTTCTCAACCACATGGTCCCAGATTCAGTCACACTGAGTGGCATCTTGAGCAAATGTCTTCTGCAATAGCCTTGTGCCAGCCAAACTGAAAGATGCCCTTTGTGTGTGTATGTGTGTGTGTGTGTGCGTGTGTGTGTGTGCGCGTGCGCACATGCCTGTATGCGCATGTTGCCTGTGAGTGTCTTCATATTTGTGTTTGTCCCCCCACACACACTGCTTGGCAACTTAATATTTACATTTCATGGATTATTTAAAGTTAATCTATCATTTACATTTGACATTAGTGTTTATATTTGACAAATTATTTACAGCTAATTTAGTGACTGCAATTGTGTAGTATCTTCAGTAAATATATAACTTTCAGTTGTTAACTTGTAAATGTTCATATTTATATTTTATCATTTGAAATTCTTAATTTCAAAATTATTAGACAAATTTCTTTTATGGACAAAGATATGATTTTTAGTTTATTTTTTGTATTGTCTTATTTTGTTTATATTTTCAGTTTATCAACAATAGTAATCAAAAACACTTGCAGTTTCACCACAAATAATTGTAAAGCTGAGACACTGGAACAGTTATTTGTCTTCAACTCAAATTCCACAGCTTGATATGTGTAATTTACCTACAATTGGTACTACTTTGATGGCTTACTCTATTTAATTTTCAACAGAGCATTTACAATATGTAAGGAAGTAAAAAACATCATTTACTCTAACATCTCATATATATAGCATTTACATCTGACCAAGAGACAAGGAGTAGCCCCATTTGGTCTCTTCCCAATATTCTTGGATGATCCCAAGGACTCCAGAATGGTGGGGATATTTATTTTAGCTAGGGCTCATTTTAGAACTAAATTTTTCTCAGACCATTGAGTAAAGGAACTAATAAAACATGTAAAAAGCACTCAGCACACTCTGTTAAGTGGTTGGCATT
>NC_042999.1:124177712-124242020 GCF_006345805.1 Octopus sinensis
TACAATGGTTATACTAAGAGTTCAATCTCATAACTAAGCAACCAGTACTTTAACTCCTGAGCCATTATGAAGTTTATTGCCATCAATTTGATAAATAGAACTCGTTTTATATTGAATTCTTTGTCTTGGAGCTGAAGCCACCAACTTATTCTATTCTTTTAGGTTTCATCAAACAGCATTGGTAGTCATTAGACTATTCACAGAGAATGCTCCATACTATCTATTTTCACACTTGGCACTCTGAGATAAAATCTTGGTGAGGTCAATTTTACATTTCATCTTTTAGGAGATATATTCAGACACTTGATTGATAGAACTGTAAGAACATGGGACTGGATGCTTTGTGGTATTTATTCAGGCTCCTTGCATTCTGAATCCAAACCTACTATAGTCTACTTATCTAGTAGACTTTATCCCTCATATGGTAGAACACCACTGCTTGACTTTTTGAGTGGTTTTAGCAGAGTCCAATCTGTTGCAAGCATTCAGGTCAAGTTTACAGTTTAAGGGTTCCTCCCCGTCTCAAGCCTAGTCATGGGCTAACTACAGCCTGTGGGATTTTCTGACTGGTACACATGATGAAGACAAGTGCTGCTTGCTTGATAATGTGCCATGTCTCACATGACCTGTTTCTCAAAATGGTTCCCCATGCTGCTCTAGATGCAGAGGCCTATAAAAGACATGACCTTCCTCTTGACTAAAAGACAAAGGGAAAAAAGACTGGCCACACCAGTAGAACAACAAACTGGGTACATTATTTTGTTATTGAAATGATAAACTTTCATTCTGAGTTCAAATTACACACTGGTTAACTCATGCTTTTAATTTTGAAATAAGTACCAGTAATATACAGTACAGTTCAATTTCCTATAATGCTCTTTTGCAAAGGAAAGAAAAAAGAAATATATTTAGTCAGAAGGAATCGTTATTGATTTTATGAGTAACTGTGATTTTTCTATTGGTTTTCATTTTTGCTGGCACAGAAATACATTTGGAAAATATTGATTAATAATAATGATAGTAATAATAATAAACATAACAATACTATTACCATTGTTGTTGTTGTTGCTGCTGCTATTGTTGTTGTTGCTAGCAGCAGCAGCAGTGGCAGGAGGAGGTGGAGGAAAAGAAGGTGGGGAGGCAGTGAGGAGAAGGGTGAGGAAGAGGGTGAAGAGGAGGATTGTAGAGAGAAGGGTGGAGAAGAGGAGGAGGTGGAGAAGAGGAGGAGGCGGAGGAGGAAGAGGAAGACGAGGAGGAAGGGGAGGAAGAAAAAGAAGAAGAAGAAGAAGAAGAAGAAGAAGAAGAAGAAGAAGAAGAAGTCCTCTTTGTAAAATAAAAAGAAGTTTTTTTTTCCAATAAATCATTTTGAATTTATGCAAATTTCATTCCAGCCCTCTTTTCCGTCTGCCATCATTTTTATTGAAAACAAAGACTATTTGACTTTCATGTTTCACTGAATGAGGCGTGGTGAGCTTGATGTCCAGGGTAGTTAGAGGTGTAATAGATATTCCAAATATTAGCATGAGTTACTGTTATAATTTCTGTAATCAGTCAATAATTAATGGACAATTAATCATTCCTTCTGGTGTGTTTAAGCCTCAGTGTGTATGTCATTGAAAATGTTGTTGGTAATATAATGCCAAGCTGGTATGAAAATGTACACAGATTTAAACATGTTACAGTTTTGCTATGAACATGTGACTAGCTATGAGTAGGTTCTTGCAAGATAAAAAAAAAAAACGAATGGCTCAATGAAGGCCACATGTTCAAAACAGCTTAATATTATTTGATTCTGAACAGAAAGGCAATTGCTACAATAATTACCATATCAATTAGCTTCTGAAACCATCACAGGTTGGAAATTTTATTTCTAATTTTATTTTATTTTTTAAAAAAATAATTTTTTTGTTCTTATATTTATTATTGTTGTTGTTGTTTTTTTTGTTTTGTTTTTTTAATATTCTTTTTATTATAATAATTCCCATATGAAAGAAAGCAGACATAATCAAGTGAAATAAAAATAGCTCTGTCTGAAATTACAAACTAATGGTTTCTAAACTGGAATTAACCAATATTGCTACAAACAATTAAATTCTTTAAAGAAAAAAAAAAATATATATTTTTCTTAGAAGTTGTTAACTTTTAAAAGCCTATAAAACCATCACATTATAACTGACAAAAATCCATTACCATCATCATCATCATCACCATCATCATCACTCTCATTGTCCCCTTAACCACTACAACCACCACCACCACCACCACCACCACCACCATCACCATCATCATCATCATCTCGTCATCATCACCATCGCCATCATCATCTTCATCATCATCATCATCATTGTTGTAATAGTCATCATATTGTTGTTGTCATTGTTCTTGTCAACAAGGTACGTAGAAGGTAATAACAGAAAAGCTGTTGTTGATGTTGATGGTGGTGTTGGTGGTGTTGGTGATGACGATGATGATGTTGATGATGATAATGATGATGATGATGATGATAGCAACGATGAAAATGAGGAGGAGGAGAATGAAGGTGATGATGACAACAATGACGACAATAACTGCGCTGACTACGAGGATGATGACGATGATGCTGCTGATGATGTTGACGACCATGACAATGAATGAACAACATCTATAAGTTTGTTTTATCATTTTTTTTTATTTGTTTTCTTCTTTAAATTCTTTTATTTAAAAATGCCATTTATTAGTGCTATGTCACTAGATACCATAGAATTTCTTGAAATCATAAATAGCAACATAGAATAATGACAAGACTGCAGGCTAAACCCACATTCTGCTATAGCCTTCCAATTAAAGCATAGAATCTCTATTGGTATTTTTATCTGTTTTGTTTTCATTTTGGGGAAATATTTTTTTTTTGTAACAGATTTTATTTCTAGTGTTGAGTATCTATTATTATGAGCAGCATTTCAAGCATAAAAATGGTAGTTGCATGGATAATAGAGCACATTAATGGAACTAAAACATTGAAAAATATGACACATTCAAGCATTCTCAAAGTTCTATGAATCCAGAGTTTGTGTCCACTACTAATATCATCTTCTACCAATTTTTTTGCTATTTTCATCAATAAGAACATTCAATTAATCCTCCAATGGTAATCTGACATTCTAGTGTTGTTTAACGGAACATAAATGTTGTTTAGTTTAATGAAAAGGAATAGGTGTGTGGCTGTGATGTTTACATTGCATCCACACCGTTTTAGGTTCAATCCCACCAGACAACACATGGGACAAGAGTCTTCTAGTATAATTTGAAGTTGACCAATGCCTTATGAGAGCCATTTTATTGGACAGAATGTATCATAGACTGTCATACACACACATAGCAGACAAACGCATGTGTGTGTATGCATATATATATTGGGTCATCTCATAAATAATGTAGTTTTTTCAATTGCATGGACTAAAAGTTGGAGGGAGATGGGATAAACTACCATACTATAAAAGCAGGTAGTAACTTTATCTTGTACTTATTCTTAGTGCAAGTTTTGAAGAGTGTAGTTCAATTTTCACAGTTATTTTTTCAAAGCTATAATGGAAGTGACAAAGGAGCATATTCAGTATATTTTGCTTTATGAGTTCAATAAAGACAACTACATAATGGAAAGTACGAGGAATATTAATGCAGTATACAGGGATCAGACAATAAGCCAGTGTCAACGGTGGTTCCAGAAATTCCAAGCCGGAAACTACAGCCTAGCATTGATGGAGTGGCCATTTTTAAAGATGGTCAATAAACACAATGCATTTTGCATCCCAGAGTACTAAGGCCATCACCTTCCTTACAGATGAAATGACCTTGGCCTTCTTTGGAGCAGATGAGGAGGGGTGTTTCCATTGCATGGATTTCCTTTTGTCTCTGGCTCAAAGTGATGAAGCCAACACTCATCCTGGGTTAGGAAACACTCAATGAAAGCAGCTGATTTTCTTGTGATGTTTGTTGCTGTGATTATTTTTGTTTTGCCAGTTGAGTAGTAGACTGGAGTGATGTGAAATGATAAGTCTTTCTCAAGAGCACACTGCATCACCCTATTGAAGAATTGAAACCGCAATGCCCTAACCACTAAGCTATATGTATGCATGTGTATGTTGTCTGTAGAGTAGTTGATTTTTAGAAATGATATAACAAGGAAAAATATATCTGAAATGGTTGTAAGGCGCTCAATGTAGACATTGAATTTTCTTATAATTGGGAAACTATGACTAGAATCTTTGCTGACAGATTTAAAATATTGTTTTGAGTTTTAATAATTTCTAACATATATGCAAAGCTCAAAAAAGTTTTGTGGGAAAGGACACTTGATATGAATTGCTCCAGAACATAAATAATATTTTATTCTATCAATTGAAGAAGGATCAAAGGTAAAGTTGACCTCAGAATGTAAAAACCCAGGACAATATTCTACAAAGGATTTATCTAATAGTCTAATGATTCAGGCAATCCCCTACTATAACTTGAACTTTTATTAAATATTGTATTTTTTATAACTGGGAAAATGTTGCTAACAGTTAAAATTAACAGCTTTTCAATTATGGGCTAGAACAGTTTGAAACAACAAACTCATCATTTACAGATTGAGAGATTTGTTCCACTATTTGATTCAAATACTCATTAGGAGTTTCAGAAATCAATGTAATGTTTAAACACACCTTCAATTTCTCAATCCAAGTAGACACAAGCAATACAACGAAGCTAACACTCACTAACATCTTGTATTGAGTTAGTATTTCTAATTGTTTCATCTCTCATATTTTAATTTGTTCAGGCTTTATAACTTGAAGCTAACTAAATCCTCACAATCTTTGTTCAGTTTCATATATAGAAAGTGTCTTAATGTCAGCTCATATGCTCTTGGGATTAAGCTTTGCAGATTTCAGAAATAGTGAATGAGAAATTTTAAATTAGCTATTTGAGTGGTGCAGAAAAAGAATTGGATCTTCATGCAATTTAAATAGCTTCAATATTGTTGCTACTGTTTGTTAGTTGATTTCATTGGTGAGGTTTTAATATGTTTACTTTCTCTTTTTTTCACCTATTTCCTGAATACATGACTAGTAAATTGTCACTCTGGCTAAAAGTGAAGTATGTTGTTAAGATGAAAAAGTTTAAAATAGTCACAATAAAAAAAAAGAAAACTTGTTTATTTTATCTGATATTTATAGTATTTACTGATGCAGTTAATAAGGAATGTTTTCTATTTAAATCAGCAATAAATGGAATCAAAGCAACAAAACAAAAATGAAAAATATTTACCAATGACACAAAGCGAAAACTTTCACTACCAAATGATCACACCTAGGTTAATTATAAAGAACGTATGACAGAGAAAAAAATTATAAACTAATGAAAATCAAATGTATGTGCAAATTAAAAATAGATCCTAAGAAATGTTACATCATTTCTTAATAACTATCTTGTTTGCTAATCATTTGATAACTATAACTATTTATTTGGTATATTGAGCAAAATAAATAATTTAATAAGGAATTCCACTTCAAAATTTGTCGAAGAATTAGTATTCATAAAAAGACTTGTTTTTATCTGTCCAAAATAGTATCATGGAGATATTAAACTGACCTGATATAAACCTACTTTTCAACATCTGTTATAATCAGTCTGCCCCAGCTTCTATGACACACACTTTCTACATAAAGTGAGAGCTAAACTGAAATTTCCCATTAAAATTCCTTGTTAATTTATATTCCAATTACCAGCTTAATAATGACCAAGATATTTTTACAAAGTTATTATTTTCAAAATTAATTGAAACAGATGCAATGTAATTCAACAAAAATATGGTAACAAAAGTATCAAATGTATATTGGATATATTAAACATGTATATGCTATGAACTTAGCAACACATGGTTTTGAAGTTTGAATCTTTCTAAGCATTGTTAGAATGTCTTTGTTTTTGTTTAGTTACAAAAGCTATTATAAAAGTTAAAAATTTTACAACTTTCCACATACTCTCCCCTCAAAAAACACACATTCCTCAGTTTGTTTTTAACCATTAAACTTTATTACTCTTGTTCAAATTCTTCCAAATCAATATATTGCACAGTTTATTGTGACCAACCTAGCATAAAGGGCTACAGAATGTGACTGGTATTAGATTAAACATCAACTTGGAAAATTTGTGTATATATTGCAACAATTTTAAGACTGCAATTGTTTGCTAGGTACTAATGTATATATGTATATATATGTATATATGTGTGTATGTATATATATATATATATATATTTAAAGTCAAGGTAGAAAATGCTTAAATAATTTTATAAAAAACATTTCAGTACCAGTTTCAGTCATTGAGACTTTTTCAACAGTAAGTGTGGAAAACAATTAAATTTTGGAAAAATTAAAAGAAAAGTTTTTTAAAAGAATATTTGCAAAAGCTGTTACTCAGAGTTTCACATTCTTCTTTGTTGGACAGTTTGGGTTGAGAATGTAACAAAAATAAGGTTATATGCATAAATATACAATTATATCGAGAGATATACATTTGAAAATGGTTTTGTTTCACTGGTCCTTTCAACTAAAAGCCTTTTCAAAAACCGGTTATATGAAATTACAATTATGTTTTAAAATCATATTATTATAAAAATCGAAGACAACCTTAAATCAAAAATTAGCTTTAGTAGAAGGGAAAAACTTGTATACCCAGGGTAAATTAAATTATGGTAAAATAAATTTAAATAAATTAAAAAGATATGTCCATTTGAAATAAAAACATTTACAATGAATTAACATCATAAAAATACATATACATTTAGTAATACATACACATGCCAAAAAACCTATATATACATATATACACTAAACATACAAACGTTGGTGCATGCCTACATACATGTACAAATAAATACAGGCAAAACATATGTATATACTAATGCATAATAGGTATCCACATACATGTATATACATACAATACATGTATGTGTATTTCAAATATACAACTTAGTTGTTATAAGCTAGAGAAAGAAAACAAAAAGAAAATCAGAGAATAATAAGTGGTGGGAGAATAAAAGAAAAAAAAGAAGTGGTGGAAGAAAGAAAAAAGAAAGGGAAAGAGAAAATTAGAAAGAGAAAGAGAAAAATAGATAGATAGCAAGAGAGAAAAATGATTTGGAAGTTGGCATTCTCAAAAAGTATCTAACAAATGTCGGATACTTCAGTAAGCTTACAAATGCACATATACAAAAAGTCATGCATATCTACATAAACGCATGCAGTAGACACATGCAGACATTCACTATGGAACTCTTGTCTGAGAGAAAAGTTTCTCCTTATAGAACTTTCTATCATGGCAAATGTCTTCTGCTCCCATCCTCCTCCTCCTCCTCCTTCTCGTCCACCTTATCATTATTTTTAAATCTGCTTTCCATGCCAGATTCATCCACTAACAGATTCATCAACACTAACAGATTCAACCACAACAAACTTTTTGAAACACTGAGCAGTTGCTGCTTCCTTGTAAGTCATGACAGACAGAAAGGATTCGTTCGAAGCTGAGTATTTGAGTTTATGGAACACAGAAACGATATTTATATATCACCTGATGAAACACGACAAGATCTCATAATGCAGGGAAATGGTTACATAACCAAATACCTTTGAACCTGGAGAACTATGTTGCATAGAAACAATTGTAGAGATTACAAACAAACGTTCATCTGTTCTTCTTGTTGATTCCAACTTATTCAATTACACACACACACACATATATATGTGTATATTATATATATATATATATATATATATATATATATATATATATATATATATATATATATATATGTATATGTATATATATATATAATATATATATATATATGTGTATGTGTGTGTGTATATATATATATATGTGTGTGTGTGTGTGTGTATGTATATATATATATATATATATATATATATATATATATATATAAAGTTAATCCAAACATGAAAACACAACAACGCGAGGACGTGGAACAAATGTTAAACAGGCTAAAATCATGTGTCTCTTAAGTTTGTTGTTTATGTCAGGTGCACTGTAATTAAACACCTGTGCCTTGAGTTCTGATTTGAATACATTAAACATAGCAAAAAATAAAGGCATTATTCATTTTTGCCTTTTCAGTCAGTGAGAAATATAGTATTATTGGACACTCAGGAAGGAAGGGAAGAAGGAGGGTTTAACGTTTCGAGTGGAGCTCTTCGTCAAAATCATAGGGAAAGGAAAGATCCAAAGAAGGGAAGATGGAGGAAAAAAATCGCCAACGTGGTCACATTTTGAATAAATATATATATATATATATATATATATACCCTCATCCTCATCGTTTAATGTCCTCCGTCCATGCTAGCATGATTGGATGGTTTGATAGGTGCTGGCCAGAGGCAGAAGCCTGTGCCATGCTTCTGCGTCTGTTTTGGCATAGTTTCTTTGTGGCTAGATGCCCTTCCTAATGTCAGCCACTCTGCAGAGTGGGCTGAGTGCTTTTTATGTAGTACTCGCAGAGGTGAGATCAGTTTTGGCATGGTTTTTACAGCTGGATGCCCTTCCAAATGCCAACCACTCTACAGTGTGGACTAGATTCTTTTTAAGTGGCCCCTACATTGGCAGGGTCACCAAATGATTTTTCAAGACAGAGTCTTCGAGAGAGGAGGGGGAATTGGAGGAGGTGATCTTGTTTCAGAGGATAAAATATTAGAGTGTGACAGAGAGGCAGAAACAGATGCCATACTGTAGAGGAGGTCCATGGTTACCCAGCCAGAGAAAAGGAGAGAGAGAGAAGAAGAGAAAGAGAGTGAAAGTTTACAAAAATGAGGGCAGATACGGTTACCTAGAGAGAGAGAGAGAGTGGAGGTTAACAAAAAAGAGGTGTGGTGTTGTAAATGAGATACATGGTTACCTAGCCAGAGGTAAGAGTAAGGGAAGGAAAGAAAGAGAGTGACCAAAAATGAGGGCAGAAACAGGTTTGTTGCTGTAGAGGAAATACATGATTACCCAGCCAGAGGGAAGAACAAGGGAAAGAGAGAGAGAGAGTAAAATACAGAAAGAGCAGGAGAAGGACAGTATACTTGCAAAGAATGGGGATCAGGGCATAGATGGGATGGTAGAGTAAAGAAGAGGGAGATGAATGGTGGCAGGTGCTGGTAGGGTATCGCCAAGGAATTATGAGTCAGAAGTGGGGGTGTGAGGAATGCAGTGACTGGTAAGAATCTGGATATATAGAGGAGGAGGGGATGAGGGAAACAATGATATAGTGAGCAGGGTAGTGAGGACTGGATTGTGGGGTGGGAGATAATCATAGTGTATGAAGAGGAAATGTGTGGGAGATAATCATGGTGTATGAAGAGGAAATATGTGTGTGTATATATAAATATGATATTCATTATATACATTGTCACTAATTTATACAGTCACAAGTAGTAGCAAAACTTAGTTCAATTACTAGAATCAAACTTATATGCAATGCAGCATGTAACAAGCATGCAGACATTTCTCACTGACTGAAAAGGCAAAAATGAATAATGCCTTTATTTTTTGCAATGTTTAATGTATTCAAATCAGAACTCAAGGCACAGGTGTTTAATTACAGTGCATCTGACATAAACAACAAACTTAAGAGACACATGATTTTAGCCTGTTTAACATGAAAGCTGAATTACACAGGCTGAATCCAATGTATCAAATTAGCATTTTTATAATAAGTTGGAAATTTATATTCGTGTTTGTTCATTCAATCATTCATTTAACATCCATTTTTCCATATTAGTATAGGCTGGATGAAAGCTTATTATTGAGGCATTATTTTACAGATGGATGCTCTTCCTGTCACTAGCCCTTACTTGTTTTTCAAGTAGGTATTTTTTATATTACATTTGTCTTCAAAAGCACAGAATTGTATGCACATGTAAACCAGTAAAGGAGCGGGGAAGGAAACTTATCACTGGAGGATCAGCATTCTATACTTGATATAAAGTTAGTCCGAATACAAACTTGAACCATTTGAATTTTAAAGCATAATAAAATTCCCTTTATTATATTTTCTTCAAATTTCTATAGGCATGGCTGTGTGGTAAGAAGCTAAAGGTGCAGACACAACTGTATGTTAAGAAGCTTGCTTCCCAACCACATAATTCTGGGTTCAATCCCACTGCATGGGCAAGTGTCTTCTCTTATAGCTTTAGGCCTACCAAAGTCTTGTGAGTGGATTTGGTAGAGAAACTCGTATATATATATATATATATATATATATATATATATATATATATATATATATATAACTAAATTAATAATTATATATATGTATATAATTACTAATTTAATGTATAAATTACCTATAAATTTTTTTGCATGCTGACTACCTGATAAAAATCATTAATGTGATTTTATCCTTATATTCTAGTATCTATATGTATAAATATATATATATATATACATATATATATATACATATATATATGAATGTATGTATTTCTTTATGTGTGTGTATGTATTTGTGTTTGTTCCCTGTCATCACTTGACAACCAGTGTTATTGTGTTTACATTCCCATAACTTAGCGGCTTGGCAAAGAAGACTGATAGAATAAGTACTAGGCTTTAAAAGGTCCTGGGGGGTCAATTTATTCAACAAAATCTCATTAAAGCAGTGCTCCAACATGGCCACAGTCAAATGACTGAAACAAGTAAAAGAATAGCAATTTGAAGTGGAGAACTATTCAAGGTGGTCCCCTTCAAACTATGGTAATAATGTGCTACAGAATGGAAAATTTTTATTACTAACAAGCTGAGCTCATTTCCATTACTGAAAATGAAATGATGAAAAGCCATTATTTTTATTTTGCATACAATGTAAAAAAAGAATGGTTGTTTTATTTTTTTTCATTTGATTGAATGCAAAATCATTATTTGTGAGTTAATATGAAAAATATTACAAATATTTTGGTTTTTCTTTAAATCTTTTGCCTAATGATCAGCTTATTTCTCCAATTTATTACTTCACTGAAAATATCTTTGTCTTCATGTGAGTCAATTATAAACCCACATTATTAGATAATTGCTTCCTCCTCTATAAATAAATGGCTGTCATTTTAAATTTCACTAAAATAACTGTCAGTGTACATTTTAGTAAAATTTCTGTCATTGAAAGTTTTACAAAGATGCTAATTCTAAATTTTATGAAGATAGCTGTCATTCAAGGTTTTAGTAAAATGGTTGTAACTTTGTGTTTTACTAACATTGTAGCTACTCAAAATTTTATTATGCTGGAAGAAATTCTGTATTTTATTAGGATCATCCTTATTTTACTAAGAAAAGGCTGTTTATATCAGCTTCGCAGCAGTAAGGATTGTTCTACGTTTTAATGAATTAGTTTTGGAGAACAGAGTTCTCCAAAATGCATAAAGCTAAAAGAAATATCAGCTCCAAGTTGAAAATATAATTTTTACATTTGGAAAGTTTTACAAGTTACACAGTTTTAATGATAAGACAATAAGAATATATGAAATATTTAGTGAAAGTTTATGAATTATATTTTATTTTCTTACTTACATACTAGAGAATACTGTTTTATAATGACTTGAGATTGTGATTGGATTTCCTTAATGCAGTACACTTACTGCTAAAAATGTTTGGCTTAAATACATGTATGAGCTAATGAGGTGAGAGAGAACCTCTAAGTAGTTGTTCCCTTACTAGAAATAATAGCAAAAATTCTATATCAGATCAAACACACTATCTGAAAAATTCAAAGAACACATTGAATAATATCTCAAAATTGGAATTTTGAAAACCATAAGGATTATAGAGATCTTTAGATATTCAGATATTTTATAAAGGATAAGTTGGAGTTGAGTCTTACTAAAGGCAGTGGAAATATCTAATTTTTTAAAGTAGTTAATACCATAATATTCAGTCATGATACCATATTGTTGAACTGAATTGATCTCATGACCTTTCACTCTTCTGCTATCCACATTCAAATCTATTTAAGAAATTTGTCAATATACAAATGTGGGACTGGCTATGAAGGAGTGATGCTAGAGCTGTGAAATCTTGCAGGCATTAATTTCAACTCTTCTTATTAACAACTTCATTGTTTCTTTCCAGGTAAACTGACATCTGATTGTTCAAAGAAGACTTCAAATGTAATAGTGACTTTTGAAAATGGACAAAATTTGGTATTGTAGCATTATCAAGTACCTGCAGAAAAAGGGCTTAGCCCCCTGGCAACATTATCCTGATATGCTTGCTACATTAGAGGATGATGCTCAACTTTTATCCACAGAACAAAAGTGGGCAGCTGAATTTAGGATGAGAACGGACAGTCTTGAAGATGACTCAAGACCTGGGTGTCCTGCAACCACCAAGACCAAGGAAAATATTGATTGTGTCCACCACATGTTGGTTGATGACAGGTGATTGATTATAAATCAAATATCTAATGATATTAGCATATCACATGAGAGTTGAGAATATTCTGCACAATGAACTTGGTATGATGAAGGTTTCTGCTCAGTCGGTGCTATGTCTTCTGACACCTTATCAAAAGTTCACCAGGCTGATCACATCACAGGAAAATCTGACGTTGTGTGAGGCAAATCCTGCTGGTTTCATAGAGCATTTGCTAACCCAGAGTGAGTTTTGGATTCATCACTTTGAGTCAGAGACAATCTATGCAGTGGAAGCACCCCTTCTCATCTGCTCCAAAGAAGTCCAAGTTTGTTTCATCTGCCAGGAAAGTGATGGCCTCAGTTTCTTTGGATGTAAAAAGCATAGTGTTCCTCAAAAGGGCTACACCATCAATGGAGAGTACTGTACAAGTATCACTGAGGAACCAGTATCACAGTGATGGTGACATCATGTCATCTGGTGATGGGTTTTTTTACCAACAGGATGAAAGCATCTTCATCAAACACTGCAACACTGATGGAAGACGTGTGTGTACCACAAGGATGGGAGGTGGGTATGTTGCAAAATATATCTCATTGTCACATTCCATGAGAGTATCTTGGTCAGCTTATGAACTTTTCAACCAATCCTCATATGTTGGAATTTCCTTATTTCCATTATTCCATTATTTCTTCTTATTTACACAAAAAAAAATCAAAATTATAGAAAATTCAATTGATGATCGGTAACAATATCAGGTTATACCATAAAAGGTAAGCTTTCAATTTTATTGGAATTTTGAGTTCAAATGTGAACAGATGAGTCACCAGTATTTACAGTTAAAGTATAAATGTGTCAGTGTATAAAGTCAACACAGAATTGATAGTAATGATGATTCTAACAGCACAGCTCAGATTATAGATTGAAACTTTGTTTAAACTATTTCTTTCAAGATATTTCTCAAGCATATTCTTTGTAAGAGATTTTTTTTTTATTTCCTCTTTTTGTAATACCATAACATTTCTTTGACAAGTCATTTGTTTAACATTTGTTTGTTACTAGTTGCTGCTGTTGCTGTTGCACTTCTTGTAGTTGTTGCTACTGTTACCTTTTTCCATTATTTATTTATTTGGTTATTGTAGAACCTACCGGGGTATATACTTTACCAATGATGATGTTGAATTTATTGAGTGACTTTAGTGAATATATTCAATAGAGATGTGTTAGTGGCAGTATGAGGGATGCAAAATCAGTGATGAAAGCATAATGTAAAAAGTAAAACATTCTTGCAGTAACAAATAAATAATAACCAATTCTTTCTGCCATAGGGAGTGGTTAGATGTGAGAACTGACAATACTGGAGATATTGATTTGTCTGCTAGAGAGTGGCTCTTGTGCAATAGTTTTCAGAGCTATTGTATGACGGGAAATATGAAAAATGTTTACACAAGACAAACTTTTATGTTTTTAAGCCATTTATTGAAATATTCAAATGATGGAAAGGAAAATCTATAAAATAAGCTTCTAGTGACTTGCATACATAATTTCTTTAAAATATAAATTTCATTAATGTACATTTCTAAAATTTATATATTTAAGCATATATATTTGATACAGAATTTGATTTATTGGTATTTATTCCATATGCTAAAGGATAACAAATTTACAACACTATCCATGTAGTATTCTTAGAAGACATTCTTCATTTATAGCAGTATTTAGTATGGTAGATTAGGTGAATGTTCAAAAGGTTATTCCCTTTATGCATATTTTTTCTTGCAATATCTGCATGTTCTGCATGGGTCATCTTAACAAATTTACTACATTTTTTTGTTTAACTTTATATGACCTCTGGAATTATACACATACCATGTAATATTTTCCTCAAATTTTTCTTCTAAAGCATGTCCTTCAAACCTAAATTTACATATTAAAAACATATTTAATCATTCATAGAAGTACTGGCTTTATAGCATATGGGGGTTTTTTGTTGAACTTTATTACAGAAATGCATCAACAACCTCCAGCATCCAAAAGTGAGATTAAGCAGAATAGTAAAAGAAAGGAAGATAAACAACTTTGTATCTTCTCTACAGATTCTTCATTTCATAATTTCATTTCTTAAGGGAAGTTTCCAGAAAAGTTTTTAAAGTAATATAAATTACAAAAGTGAAAACAAACCAAAGTCAGTACAAAACTGCCATTAAAACCAAATACCAGAATTAACATTATGCCATTTGTATTTAGAGATCAACAAGCAGACTACTACCACTAAATGAAAGACTTGGTAATAGTCATAGTTACAATAAACTCATAAAAACAGAAAACATAAGATACTTTTAGCAATGGAAAGACATTATTTGCATAAATAGTAAAATGTTCCAGTCTGAAATATCAAAGTAATTTAAAGTAATGACTATGTAAAAGATGTGAATTTACTAAAATGCAACTTAGACACAGATAAGCAAGAATAACAACAAATGTGCTAATTCATGTTATGGCAATCATAAAAAGAAATCAGGCCTACTTACTGTTACTTCTCACTATACACACTGTTATACAGCTAATACCATTCTACACTATACACACTATACCATTCTACACGTTTCCTTAATCTTTCACATACAGCATTGGTCCACATGCAATCTGAACATCTTATGTCACACTTACAAGATACTTGAACATATACCCTAAATTTCTTTTAATAACTGAAAACACCAATCATTTTACATATCAAGGAAACAGCCTGACATTATAATCTCATCACACAGGAATCAAGAGCAACATACAACTAAAATACTCAAAGTTGTTACAAAAGCTAAACCTCAAAATTCCTGCCAACCTCACATAGCAGCCTTATATATATAACATGGCCAAAACTTGATTAACCCTTTAGAATTTAAACTAATCATATCTGGCCAAAATATTCTGCTTGTTTTATGCTTAAATTGGACAGATCTGGCCTCTCACACCTACTCTACAATGTCCTTCTAAAAATAAACAACCACGTCATCAAAACTTCAAAGCTATGAGATAATATATTATTAATTCAAAACAATGTGAATAAATATGCACTACATTTGACAGAGTAATCTGAATGCTAAAGGGTTAAATTTCCTCTTAAAGCACAAAAATACTTCAACCCTGATCTATTGTTGATCCTCTACAAAGTTCAAGTCCAACCCACACTGTAGTACGATTCACATCCTTCTTTATCTTCAATTGATACTGTGAGTGCACCTGTTCCTCTAAATTAGTTATCTGCAAAACCATAGCCACCGAAGCTCACTTAATTGACTCTCCCTCATCTTATCTCATCATTTCTACTATGTCTTTATTCTTACTTTACTCTTTGCAATAAACATTTGTCTTATTAACCTCCTCTAAAACTGCAACCTTTTTGTATTCATTGCTTACCTACATTTCTCCTACAAATGCTGGAAATTCAATATAAATAACTTCAATCTAAACTGCGAATAAGAGTTTAAAAGGTCAGTACACTTATCCTTCATTATTTGATTAAATAATTTTAAAGACAGCAAATAGTTAAGAAAATTTCTTAGACTTTTCTGTAGATAACTTTACTGATATATACATTCTCCACAGTTTGTATTTTTGCTGTTTGTACCAGTAACAATGTATAGTTGGACAGTTGTAGTGGTTTAGGAGGCAACCATCAGATTTTCAGCTTAATTGTCATAATTCTGTATCTTATCACAGGAATTATATTATAAATGGGACACCAACCTCTTCCTTCCTTAGCTGGCAGAGTAACAGAGAAAGACAAATATAGAATGAAATGCTAGCCTATGTTGATGAGTATAATCTTTCCATATGGAAAACAGGATAGAAAAGATAAGCAACTATCTTTTTTATTAGTGAATAATTTGTTTGTGAGGCATGAGAAACGATCTTGTTACACAATTCTCATAAAGCAGTTTAGAGATATAACTTTTGATAAAAAAAAATTATAATGATATTTTAAAAATGTTATTGCAATGTTCGTTCATTTCCTATTTATAAAATATTCAGGTGTAATATTAATAAATCCTTACAAGAATATTAGGTTACTTTACCTCTAAGCAATTTTCTTACTTTGATATTTCAGGTCCAACTTATTCCAAATTACTAAATGCAAACATTCTGATTCTTCTCTTTCCATTGCCTAGAGTGAAATGATTTTCATTATTCTTGTTATATTACTGATACAGGTCAAAGTAATTTTCTTATTGCATTATTCGTTTACTTTCCTCAACTCTTATTGCATTCATGTTACAGTTTCCTTGACTTCATACCAGTTGCTATGGTTTCTTTCAAACAAAATTATAAGTGTTTGGCATTGTGAGCAATAAGAGAGAGGTCATCTACTGGAAAAGCAGGAGGTCAGCAAGAAATATTGCTTCCTGGCTTTCAAGAATCTCAGGCCACTTTTAAACCTATGCTTGTAATATTTTGTATTTCTATGTCCTGAAATAAAAAGGGAGATAAATACAGAAAGTGTAAAAGCAAGTGGCCACCAAATGGTGAGAAAATATATAAATGTATGTGAGGTTTCAAATTGAAACAGCACTGACGTTTCAGTAGAGAACATGGAAGACGCCAGACATAAGCAATATACACTAGTGAGTAACAATCCGCATCATTAGTTTAGAATGTAAATGAAGATGTAATTATACTGCTATTAAAAGAAATAGAAAGACTGTTAAACACACCAGTTATCTTGGGCTTTTTTCATAAAGAGAGTTATTTTTAACTGCAGCAAAGTTTAGAAACAATAGAAATTAATGCTGAAAGTTTTCTCTTCTCACAGACTGGATCAATGACAACTTGAAATTTAATCCTTCTATAATAGATATTGACTAAAGTCAAAGGTCTAAAAGTATAGTCTCAAATCAAGTCCTTTATTAACTTTATTATAATTTCAATAAAAAAATATGTTCCTTTTGGATTCTTCATTTCATTTCTTTCTTTTCTTCTTCTTTTTTTTCTATAAACTAAAAAAGAAACTGAAAATAATTTTCATGATTATAACGTAAAAATTGATTTATTCACATATTTTGAAAGCATTTTCAGAAATTGGCCAAGTCAAAAATGACTAGAATTTATTGTAAAAAGGAAGAAAAGATTGACTTTGATGGAAGTTTAAGTTTCAAAGAGAATAATTCGTTTTTATCAATGGGGATGAAAAGAAGAGAAGAATAAATATGCAAAGAAAAGAAAATCACAGGAAAAATACATATAAACAAACAAAAAAAGGCTACTTTTGCAATCTGGAAGAATGCAGCTTATCAAACAGCATGACTTTATACAGAGTAAAAGTTTCAATGCATACATGATGGTGATAAGAAAAGTAACAATACAATTGATGTTTCTTCAAGACTACATGAAGATAAAAGCTTGCCAAGAACTGGAAAATATATCTAACAATGGATATTGCAAAAAAAGATCACCAATAATAGAAAAATCAATCAAATCTGTCCACAAAAATATGCCTGATAATCTCAGTAGATTTAATTTTTAAAAAAATACCATTCAGTGTTTATTTATTGTATTCATTTTTTCTTTCTTTTCTATTTTTTTTTCTTCTATATGTCGGGGGAATAGCAGTATCTCCGCTTTGTGTAATAACTGAAAGACAAAAAGCAAAAACATCTCCAGAATATTTGAGAGTATTGCGAACTCAGGAAAACAAAGATGAAATGTGAAACAATAGCCGCTGAAGAGTTGCTATGCCGGAGCAAAATATATCAATCTGATCCAAAAGTATTTTATGAAATCCTTTAAATAAGTAGTTACAAATATCTCAAGATTAAAGATTAATAAATAATCAGCAAATGCTTTTATAATTTGTAAAAATGGAACACAATATATCAATAAAATATAAATATATAGTTAATAACAAATAGATTACAAAGTATTCTGTACTTTAAAAGAGTCTACCTGTATAAAATTGTATTCAATAAAAATTCATATTTTTTATAATTTTACTGATTTATTTAATAAATTCTGTATACAAGAAATTCATTCATTTAAAATTTCATAGAAATAGGTTTGTCTCTATCTTCAATGATGAGATATGGTATAATAATAGAAGAAATTGAACAGTGATACATCGTTAAATACATAATTTAACAGGATCATGAAATTACAATGTGAAAGTAAATTTGCCATTTGAAATGTATGAAGTGAAGCATATCTAGTTCAGCTTTCAGTTGTATTTCTTGATAAAATTGTTCTCCAATATTTCCTTGAACTACTTGATATGAGAATCACTGAAGATTATTGAAAATTGGTTCTGTATCTCCTTTATGTCAATAAAAATCTGATCTATTTTCAGGGTGGAGGATCATTCTGTTTTTTAATTTCATCTTTTCTGAATGCCACTCTAACTTAGCTAATGTCATCTTAAAAGCATTCAAATATTAATCCATTTTTACCCACTCAAAATTTTATCAAACGTCATCATTTTGTCTACAAAACAGTGCTACTATGCCGTATTAAAGTCATTGATATTCTTCAATGGAAAGATGGTTCTAAATTTTAGGTTTTCCTTTTACAAAAATCTAAAATACTAAATCTATCTTTAAATTTACCAAAGTCAAATATATATATTCATATACATACATATATACATACATACATACATATATCATCGTCATCATCATCATCATTATTTATGTCTGTTTTTCCATGCTTGTATAACTTGAATGGGGCCTCTCCAAAAGCATACTATCCTGCTATTTGCTGCCTTTTCTTCATCATCTGTTTCCTTTGTGAGGCTCAGCATCCTTAGATCAGTTTTTCCCATTTCTGCTTGTATATTTCTTAGTTTTCTTCTGCAATTTCCTCCCACTTGGATCTCTTGGCATTTCTTTCTCTATCTGCCATAATCCAGATGTATTATATGTCTGTACCAATGCTTCTGCACACTACATCTACTTCCTTTTATTCCCAGTTTTTCTCTTAGTTCATCTTTAACATATCACCCATGCCCACTAATACTGGTTTCAAATCTTGGCACAAAGCCAGCAATTTCATGGGAGGGGGCAAGTCAATTACCAGTGTTCAACTGGTACTTATTTTATCAACTCTGAATGGATGAAAGGCAAAGACAACCTTGGCAGAATTTGAACTCAGAACATAAAGACAAACAAAATGCAGCTGAGCATTTTACCAGCATACTAACGATTCTGCCAGCTTGCTGCCTTCCCCATGCTCACTAGCGGCATGCTAAGCTCATTAATAAGTTATTGCCAATTCTTACTTTGCTGGCCATATCTATGTGCATTGTGTGGATCACACTTACAAGCCATTCACCTACATTTGGTTTTCCTAAAGACCATCAGGTTTTAAATGGCAACTGCCAAAAGCCTTCTCCAAATCAATCAAAAAATGTTTACTAAAAACTACTCTTGCAGTTGTTTCACTATACAGAAAAGAAAGCATCAGTAGTACCCTGACCTGGCACAAATCTGAACTACATTGCATCTAAGTAGACACTCTTCTTAATCAATCAGAAGAGGCTTGTATTAGAATTCTCAGTGAAGTTTTTGTTTACTTGAGAGAATACTAGAATATTTTCAGATCATCTGCAATCTCCACAGCAGATATATTTAAATAAATAACAACAGATTTATCTACAATATACATGTTTTTTATACATATATATGTGTGTGCTTGTGTGTGTGTGAGTGTATGTATGTATGTATGTATGTGTATGTATGTATGTAAGTATGTATGTATGTATGTATGTATGTATGTATGTAGTGAACAATATGTGTACATGTGTATGCATCAATGCATGTAGGCACAGGGACGTGGAAATACCTGGGTTGGTGTCCAGGCACATGGTTCGCCCACTGGGAGTGGAAACTCCCAACTATTATTGTCACAACATCTGTCTAGATGACGGAAACTCTGAGAGAAAACATGCAACACTGACAATATTCAGTGATGTAGACTAGTTCTTCTTTTCAAGTTTATGTTGTCCATGTTCAACAAAGGCAAATCTTTAACCCTCTATAAAAAAATCTTCATGCATAGGCACTGCTTGAAAAAAAAGTAAGACCTATCACAAAAATGACTTGTCATAGCCTTTGCACGTGTGGGACTTTTCAATCAGATGATGGCAATACTCAAACATGAGTTTGCAGCCATCTTGTATGGATGTATTTGTAAATTGGTATGATACTACAGAGTTATATAGAAAATACACACTGATAATGGAAATCAATATGTACATATACACATACATATTGAGAGAGTGACAGAGAGACAAAGTGTCAGGGCAAGATCTATAACTGTTATAAGCCCACCTAAATTACGAGATGTATTAACACAGAAGTAATTTAAATAATTTGGGGTATAGAAAAACAGAAGTCTTTCACTATACTTTAGGTTTTAAAATGATGCTTTGTCCAGACATAAATATTGATAAATATGTGCTATGGAATGGTATTTACTATAGGCAATAACAACAATAATAGCAAATAAGTATTCAGTTGTTTACAGTATTTACTTTTTAACCCTTTTGTTACCATATTTTTGTTGACATGCTCTGTGTTTCTTTGAATTAATTATAAATATAACAAAGAATTTAGTAAAATAACTTAGTTATCATTAAGCTAGTGTTAAGAACATAAATTGTGATTAAGGTTTGGTGAAAGATTTTAATTAAGAACTTTTGAAAACGAGACATTTGTACTACAGAGCCAGAGGTGGTTTCAGATGAGTTGGTACCAAAAGGGTTAAGGTGGCAAGCTGGCTGAACTGTTAGCCTGCTGGGCTAAATACTTAGCAGCATTTCGTCTATTTTTACGTTCTTGGTTCAAATTCCACTAAGGCCTATTTTACCTTTCATCCTTTTGGGGCTGATAATAGAAGTATCAGTTAAACACTGGGGTAGTTGTAATCGACTTACCCACTCCCCTGAAATTGTTGACCTTGTGCCAAAATTCGAAATCATTATTTAAAACTTTTAGTAGAATGCCATGTTTATGAACAGATTCTTGAAAGTATTTATCATAAAGCATGAGTCCACTGTCAAATTTCATTAACTTTTAAGATGCAAGCATTCTCTATTTAGTATGCCAATCTAAAAAGGCAAGAAAGCTGTTGTGATTCTCTACATGGTAAATATCCTGAAAGTTATACATGATATATCATACATCAAAGAGGAATAAATATTTAAGAAATGACTAGTCACAAAACAGAAACTTTCAATACACATGAGTTGAAGACAAACACATCAAGAATGGTTTGCAGTATGTGCAACATTAACATGCATTTGAGCAGAATACAAAATATTTAAGCACAATAGGCATTAACTGATGTATGCAAGAAGGACAACTGATGTATATAAATGGTTGACGACTACTGGATGAAAAACTGTCTTCTCCTGATAGTGGGAAATGCTGTGACAGAAATAAGATCAAAGAATGCACGAAAAGGAGTGGAGTGATGAGATATGGGAATGATGAGCCCCCATTTTCAAGATTATATTGTTAATGTTGATGATGATGACGATGATGATGACGATGATATAATGATGATGATACAATGATGATGATATGATGATATATATGAAAGTGCATGTGTAACTATGTATGTGTCTTTGTATATATATTGTATATATATATATATAAATATGCTATTTTGCTTAGGCATAGTAATACTAATAACCTGATGTGAGAACACAATATATGTATGCTTCAGAATAAAGTATCAGTCAAGTACAAAGCAGTAATAAGAAAGTAAAGTGGGAAAGATACAAGAAATTGTCATGAACTTTATTAGCTTACAGCTGTTTCCGCAATAAGATGCATTGCACTCATAGTTGAATGCTTGTGTATTACCCTAGAGCTCCACTGAAGCTTTGCACATGACAGGTAAAAGCAGGAGGACACAATGTAACAGACAAGCAAGAAGACAACTCAACAGTTTGGCTTCTTACAATGGAAACAGGTACCAATATGTTTGTGACTTTCAAATGGCTAAGATTACCCCTAATTTGCAAACTTTTAAAGCTATAGAAATTTTATTTATTAATTTATGGCAAAATGAATATCATTTCCTAATTATGGAAATGATATTCATAAATAAACTACATCTATACACCAAATTTGAAATCTATTTGAACAAAATTAAAGGAAGTGAAACCTGAAAGCCAAACAGAAAAAATCTAAGCCTGGTATTTATTCTATCGGTCTTTTTTGGCAAACCACTAAATTATGTGACATAAACACATCAACAGCAATTCTCAAGTGGCGATGGGGGTCACACACACACACACACACACACATATATATATATATATATATATATATATATATACGACAGGCTCCTTTCAGCTTCTGTCTACCAAATCCACTCACAAGGCTTTGGTCAGCCCAAGGCTATAGTAGAAGACACTTTCCCAAGGTGTCACACAGGGGGACTGAACCCAGAACCATGTGGTTGTGAAGCAAGCTTCTTATCCCACAGCCACTCCTGCACCTGTGCAGGAATGTTTCACAGACTATCACTCTCTATAGTCTGATAGACTAATAATATAAACTAAACTAAACTAAAAATATAAATATCAGGTGTAGATGAATGTGACAACTGTGGAAGCAATGTTCAATGATGCTGTTAACAATGTTAAATGTTAACAATGGGTTCTCAGAGCCCTCCTATTTATAATAGAGCTTCGGGTCTTCTCAGTCACAACATATCTCCAGAAATCGCTGTCTTTTGTCATTTCCTCTTTGAGGCTCAACGGTCAAAGGCCATGCTTCACCACTTCATCCTATGTCTTCCTGAGTCTCCCTCTACTCCAGATTCCTTCCACTGTTAGGGAGTGGCACTTTTTCACACAGCTCTCCTCATCCATCCCATAGTACGTAACCATACCAATGATCATCCAGTGCTCAATGAGGAATCTATCAAAGAATTAGAGAAGAATTGCCAAGTGAAGAAAAAGGATTTCTAATTCTAGAATCTAGCAAAGACAATAGTTTAGTTAGAAGAAAAGGAGACAGATTTCTACTGCCAGCTGGATTGTGGCCATGCTCAGTATCAGAAAAGGTGTCAGAGAAATACCATATATCCGATGTAAACTGGGGGTACATAAGTGGTACTCTGTGATCACAGGCAGGCTGATAGAGAGGAAGGAATTTATAAGCAGCAGGTGGACAAGGTTAGTTAGCATATGAGTACCCTTAGATAAATACTTTCTAATTCTCAGAAGGCTCCTTGGAATTAGCTATAGGTTCCATTATGTAGGTGACCCAATTAGCAGTAGAAGATAATGTTCCAAAAGCATAATAACCTGAATGAGAGCAAAGTCAGAAATGTTCAAGGAGATTTTAATTCTACTGGCAATAAAAGAATTCTTACTCTGAATGATAGGCAAATTGTATGATGCTTGTGTATGAATGCAATGGTGCTTGGTAGTAGCAAATAGGTACTGAATATGGGGGAGGGAGGCGAAAGTTGAAAAGAAATGAGGTAAGCATGCTTTGCTGGAGATGTAGTCTTTGCATGCATGAAAGTCAGAGCACAAAGCAGATTAAAGAAAAACTTTAGGTATGAGAGAAATGCGATATAGCATGCAAGAGAAAAGATTGAGCTGGTATGGACATATGATGTGTATGGAGGATGATAATTAAGTACAGAAGTACTAAGCAAGCCAAGCAGGAGCATTACAGAAGACTTAAAGAGAAACAAGAAAAAAGATTGTGAAAGATGATCTCAGAAAGCTGTTTCTCATAAAGGAAATGACAAAGTATCACAAGCGCCCCAATACTGTGCTGAAGAAGTTCAGTTCGATTCAAACCATGCACACATGGAAAAATGCATATAAAATGGCAATACATATATACATGTATATGTGTGTGTACATTTGAATATATACATATATAAACACACATACACACAATCACACATGCAAACAACCACAAACACACATATGCACACACACACACACACACACATACATATCTATATGGCTCACTGGCATTTTAATGGCTCACTTGCATTTAATGATGCTGCAAAGAGAGAGACTTGGAGATGCCACAATGAAAGATTGCTAAATGAAGAGAATGAATAAGAGAAAGAGAGTCAGCCAAATGTTGACCCAACAGGGGGACCAGCTATTCAAATTGACAGTACCTTGGTAGATGAAGCAATTAAGGGTATGAAAATAGGGAAAGCCCCTAGCACATCAGGAAACACTGTTGAGATGCTTAAAATATCTGGCAGTGAAGGATATAGTCTAATCACCTGTATAGCTAACCAGGTGATACACAAAAAAGTCATACCTAGTGACTGCTATAGCAGCACCTTAGTCAACTGCTACAAAGATAAAGGTGACACATTAGATAGAAATAATTACAGATGTATCAAATTGTTGGATCAGGTGATGAAAATCATGGAGAGGGTCATAGCCCAACTAATTAGGGAGAGAGTTAGTTTAGATAAGATGCAGTTCGGGTTTGTGCCAAGAAGCACCACTGATGCTATATTTCTGCTAAGACAGCTGCAGGAGAAATTCCTAGCCAAAGATAAACCTCTGTACTTGGCTTTCATTGACATGGAGAAAGCTTTTGACAGGGTTTTCCCAATCCCTTATCTAGTGGTCAATGCAGAAACTAAGGATGGATAAGTGGTTGGTGAGAGCTGGGCAAGCCATGTACAGGGATGCTGTCAGTAAGGTGAGGGTTGGTAACAAGTACAGTGAAGAATTCCAGGTAGAAATAGGGAATCACCAAGGATCAGTCCTCAGCCCCCACTTTATCATAGTCCTTCAGACAATAACAGGGGAATTCAAGACAGGCTGCCCCTGGGATCTCCTCTATGCTGATGACCTTTCTCTCGTAGCTGAGTCACTACCAGAACTAGAGAAGTTTCAGGTGTGGAAGCAAGGTCTAGAACCAAAGGGCCTTAGAGTTACCCTAACAAAACCCAAAGTCTTAGTAAGTAGGAAGGTGGACAAATCAGGAATCCCTTCAGGTAGATGGCTCTGTACATTCTGTAGAAAAGGCATGGGTAGAAACTCCATAAGATGTAACCAGTGTAAGTTATGGAAACATAAGAGGAGTAGCAATATCAAAAAAAGGCTAACTGGGAAGATAGTTTTTGTGTGTGACAGAAGCATAGGTGCCTGCCTCAGATGCTATGGCATTGAGGTAGATCCAGCCACCCCCATTAATAGGGACAAAACCCAGATTTAAATCATTGGATGATGATGAGTGATGTCACTACATTTTCTCTTTATGCATTTGATGTGGTACACTATTTCTCATTTTGCAGTTTATTAATGAGTTGGTTTGTGCATACAGTGATTAGTGCAAATCTTTTTTTATTTTCTTGAATCGTTGTCTTACATAGTAGTGATAGATGAATCTGCCAATCATTTTGCTACTACTTCAATTTCAAATTTTGTTTCATGAAGTTCCACAGCAGTTGCAGCCAGTCTCTCAGATACAGAAGTAAAATTCAGCCATTTGAGCTTTATCTCCATCTTGTCTTCTTTAAACAGAAGATCTCTATCTAAAACATTGGATAATCAACTCGCCACAGCAATTTCACTCTACTCTTTCTGTCACTTTTCCTAATAATACAAGACCTACTAATGCACACCACCACAAGTGTCCTTGTATTTTGTTTTATCTTGTATGTGTGTGTGTGTGTGTGTGTGTGTGTGTGTGCATGTGCACACCATTTTTGTTTAACCATTTAGCATTCAGATTTCTCTGTCAAATATAATACTTATTTATTTACATTGCTTTGAATTAATTGTGCAATATCTTGCAGCTCTGAGATTTCGATGATGTGATTGTTTATTTTAAAAATAATATTGTAGGGTAACTGTGAGAGGGCAGATCTGGTTGGTTTGAAGATAAGCAGGTAGTTGGTTTTGGCCAGATAAGGCCAGTTTAAATGCTAAAGGGTTAAACATATTCATTCAGATCTTCATATGAAATAAATTCTATTCTGTTGACACTAAAAAACTTCACAAACTAGGAGTGGCTGTGTGGTAAGTAGCTTGCTTACCAACCACATGGTTCTGGGTTCAGTCCTATTATGTGGCACCTTGGGCAAGTGTCTTCTACTATAGCCTCAGGCCAACTAAAGCCTTTTGAGTGGATTTGGTAGACAGAAATTGAAAGAAGACCGTCGTATATATGTATATGTATGTGTGTATATGTTTGTCTCCCGCCAACATCGCTTGACAACTGATGCTGGTGTGTTTACATTCCCATATCTTAGCAGTTCGGCAAAAGAGACTAGGCTTCCAAAGAATAAGTCCTGGTGTTGATTTGCTCGACTAAAGGTGGTGCTCCAGCATGGCCACAGTCAAATGACTGAAACAAGTAAAAGAGTAAAAAGAGTAAACAGCCACTCAGAGTTTCATGTAACTGTTCATAAGATACGAGTGAGAAAACTGTGATGAACTCCAAGTAAGAGTTTCTGAAGTATTTTTCAGCTTCAGTAAAATTGTATTTCACTCTACTATTGGTATTCAAGTACTATTTTTTTTTCTATCTTGTTTTGTACGTATGAGCTTACTTGAGTATAAAGTAAATTGTGTATATTATTTCCACTTGAAACTGTATGTATCTGAACTATACAATTATTAACAAGCTTAACATATTATATAAATATTTCTACACAGAATCAGAAATTTCAGGAAATTGATTGGTTGTTGAAAAATCCTGTCTCTGTAAACCAATGTCATTCTATTTCAACAGAGATACAGAGATGAGAAAAAAAATGTAAACCAAAATAATGAGAATGAAAAGCAAGAAAGCAAAATAAGCCAAAATACTAAAAAAAAAAACAACCAAGAGAAAAAAAGAAGCTTCTCAGGAATTTTCTTCAATTACAGAATGTATTTAATCTGTCATGACAGAACAGTGATCTCTTCCTGAATTCCAATGCTACCAACCAATTGTTCCCAGACCACTGTCAATTACTGATTGAAAGAAGATAAATAGAAAATAAATAAATATTTTGATAAAGGTTAACTCAATACAAGGGCTGTACAAATCCTTTAAAACGATTTTCATTTGTACTCTTGTAAAACCAGAAATGAATCATCAATATAGTAAAATTCTATAAAGTTCTGACTTCATACATCTTTCTCTCCCTCAGTTACTCGGTTCTTCTCTTTCTCTATCTCTCTGTCTTTCTCTAAATTGTTCTATTTATTCATAGTAAAATCATTAACACTAGTAGAATAAAACACACACTCACACACAACTTACCTATATGTATACATGTATGTATCTATGCACAGATACACACATATATGATATGAACATATACACAAGTTTTATTAATACATACATATATACATACATACATACATACATACATACATACATATGTGTGTGTGTGTGTATATATACATACATATAGATATGCACACGCACATTAACACCATCATTGTCTCTCATCTATTCATTTTTCTATACACATGCATACAGATATATATATGTGTGAAGGTGCATAGCCTAGTAGTTAGCCTCTCACACTCATGATTGCCAGATCATGGGTTTGATTCCCGGATTGGGCAGCACATTGTGTTCTTGAGCAAAACACTTCTTTTCATGTATGACTACTGCCATTTTTGACCAGGGGAGAATGTTGGCCTACTCCCCTACCCAGAAGGTAGTACCATTCAAAGGCTAAAATAATGCAAAGTGTATTGTGACCAATGATGTGTAACAACATCTGATAGTCAGGTCAGTCGCATGGTCATGTGATATATTTTTATACATATTTTATTTTGGTCGAGTGAGTCACTTGCTACTCTGGCTACTCTGAGTTTCATCTGTGGGTTCACAGGGTCTTCATATATACAATGTTTTCTTCTTATTTTTCTCATAGCCTTTTCTCTATCTTTTTTTTTTCTCACATTTCCTCATGAAGTAGCCACGTCAATTGAACCTGAACGATTGCTGGATTGTGCACAGTATGAATACAAACCCCTCCATTTACAGCATCATCCAAGCATAAAATGAAGTCATATGTAACTTCCATATTCATTAAGTGTTACTTATCTCTCATTAGAATGAATGCTGTTTTGCTGATCTTCCCAACAAGTAAACAGAATATATGTATACTCTTTTACTTGTTTCAGTCATTTGACTGTGGCCATGCTGGAGCACCGCCTTTGGTCGAGCAAATCGACCCCAGGACTTATTCTTTGTAAGGCTAGTACTTATACTATTGGTCTCTTATGCCGAACCGCTAAGTTACGGGGATGTAAACACACCAGCATTGGTTGTCAAGTGATGTTGGGGGGACAGACAGACAGACACACACAAACACACACGTATATATATATATACATATATATGATGGGATTCTTTCAGTTTCCGTCTACCAAATCCACTCACAAGGCTTATTTCGGCCCGAGGCTATAGTAGAAGACACTTGCCCAAGGTGCCATGCAGTGGGACTGAACCCGGAACCATGTCACTGGTAAGCAAGCTACTTACCACACAGCCACTCAAATATTTAGAATAATTCAGGTAAAAACCCCGTAACATGCCACTATTTCATTACCACATATTATCCTACAGCAGGGTATATTCTAGGGCTGGAATTGGATTCTTCCCAATGGAGCACCCACACACAACTGTTGCTGAGAAATATTCAACTATATAGTAATTATAAAGAATAATCTTGTGTAATGATATATGAATATAAACTCTGCAACTTAAGGGTGGTGTGCAGTAACAAATGTTGTGATCTACTATTAACCCTTTCGTTACTGTATTTATTTTGAGATGCTCTGTGTTTCTTTCAATTACTTTAAATATAAGAAAGAATTTAGTAAAATAACTTAGTTATCATTAAGCTAGTGTTAGGAACATAAATTGTGACTAAGGTTTGGTGGAAGATTTTAATTCAAAACTTATGAAAACAAGACATTTGTTCTACAGAGCCAGAGCTGGTTTCAGCCGGGTTGGTAACAAAAGGGTTAAAGCCTGTTATTCTCCATCCTCATGTGTGTATATATATATATATATATATATACAGACACATATAATAACACTTACACACACATACACTGTCATATACAATCAGTAGCTATGGGCAGCATACTACCACTTCTTATGTGATTATTGCCATATTTTCACTTAATTTTCAACATATAGCAATAACGCTGTAGCACATTTAAATCACTAACTTAGAAATATGTGCACTTATATATTTGTGTGTGTGTGTGTGCATATATATATATATATGCACACATACTTACGCATATGTACATACTTATACATATATGTATGTATATATACTCTCTCTTTTACTCTCTTTTATTTGTTTCAGTCATTTGACTGTGGCCATGCTGGAGCACCACCTTTAGTCGAGCAAATCGACCCCAGGTCTTATTCTTTGTAAGCCTAGTACTTATTCTATCGGTCTCTTATGCCGAACCGCTAAGTGACGGGGACATAAACACACCACCATCGATTGTCAGGCGATGTTGGGGGAACAAACACTGACACACAAACATATACACACACATATACATATATATACACATACATATATACGATGGGCTTCTTTCAGTTTACGTCTACCAAATCCACTCACAAGGCTTTGGTCGGCCCGAAGCTATAGTAGAAGACACTTGCCTATATATATAGGCGCAGGAGTGGCTGTGTGGTAAGTAGCTTGCTTACCAACCACATGGTTCCGGGTTCAGTCCCACTGTGTGGCACCTTGGGCAAGTGTCTTCTACTATAGCTTCGGGCCGACCAAAGCTTGTGAGTGGATTTGGTAGACGGAAACTGAAAGAAGCCCGTCGTATATATGTATGTGTATATATATGTATATGTGTGTGTATATGTTTGTGTGTCAGTGTTTGTTCCCCCAACATCGCCTGACAATCGATAGTGGTGTGTTTATGTCCCCGTCACTTAGCGGTTCAGCAAAAGAGACCGATAGAATAAGTACTAGGCTTACAAAGAATAAGGCCTGGGGTCGATTTGCTTGACTAAAGGTGGTGCTCCAGCATGGCCACAGTCAAATGACTGAAACAAATAAAAGAGAGTAAAAGAGAGAGTATATATATATATACATACATATATGTATAAGTATGTATATATGCGTATGTATGTATATATATATATATAAATTTATTTATACGTGTTAACATCGAATAGTTAGAATGGGTGCTCAACATTGCACTGGCAGATCAGTATCCTTTATTTATGAATTCTCTCAACCATTATCCAAATCTACCACAAGGGGCATTGTTATTCATTGCCATCTTGTGTGTGTGTGTGTGTATGTGCGTGTGTGTGTGTGTGCCTTCTTCCAACTGTTAAACATGGAGGAGGATCTGTAATGATCTGGGGGTGCTATATCTTGGAAATGCACCAGCCCAATGGTTTCTCTTCATGGGCAGAATTAATAGTCAAGACTATTTAAGCATTTTATCTGATCAAATTCATCCTATGGTTGCAGAACTGTTTCCAGAGTTAAACACAATCTTTCAGGCTGATAATGCACCAATTCACACAGCTAAAGTTGCTACTGAATGGCACGAGGAATATTCTAATGAAGTTGAACATCTTATCTGGCCACCACAGTCCCCAGATCTAAATATTACTGAACATTTATGGTACATTTTAGAAAAACAAGTAAGGAGTCGATATCCTCCACCATCATCACTACAAGAACTGGAAACTGTTTTAGCTGAAGAATGGACAAAAATTCCTTTGGAAACGATTCAAACTTTGTATGAGTTCATACCTTGTAGAATTCAAGCTGTAATTACTGCCAAAGGTAGTCCTACCCTATATTAAAATAAATTTGTTAGAAATTTTAAGGTGCTTCCATTATTTTGTCCAGCCCCTGTATATATACATGCATCTATCTATCTATCTATCTATATATATATATATATATATATATATATATAATATATATATATATATATTATATATATATATGAATATGCCTCTGTGTGTATATGTGTACATATTAGTTTTGATGTTATTTATGTAAATTACTCACAGACAGACATATACATGCATGAGTACACATATTTGCATACACTGGATAAGTATTTCTACTTACATGTAATTCTATTGGTATGTTTTCAGTAAATGTTAAAAATTGTTTTGAAAATGGTCAACAAGCTCGAATTGTCTGGTAGTCTTGGAATTTAGAAATGGATCCCTGTTCTGTCATGAAAGATTAGATACAAATTGTGTGTAATGCAAAAATATTTCACAAAGCCTATACTTCTTTTTTCTTCTTTGTATTTCTCTTTCTTTTTATGCAGCTTTCACTAGCACTTTAAAATAGTCAATTCACTGTCTTTCCCTCTTTCTCTCTTCCTTTTTTCCCTCTTCTTTTTCTCAGTCTTTTGTTACAGTTTCTATTTGATAGCATGTTTTTATTAAAGGGGTTACTTGACAAACTTGATCATTTCCTGAAATCTTCTGACTAGAAGATTCAGGAGATTTGTATAACACATTAACCCAATTGATGATTGTAGATCAGATATACAAATTTATCTTGCTTGTTAAGTTCTATTGGAAGGAGGAAGTAAGTGGCTTTCTTAGGCTTATAAATACCTACCAACTGTTCAGAGGACTTTGTTTCTTTGTACAAAGAAAACAAGAAAAGTGGGGTGGAGTCAACAAAGTTTAACTAACAAACCATTGATAATAGATGTTCTAGAAATTCTTTACACAAGAATTTACAAAATAAGCACAAATTCTTCTTTATTTTATTTTCTCTATATTTTCCTTTTTTTTTTCCTCTTTGTATAAGCTATGTAAACCCCCATAATTACAAACTGCAGCACCATTCTTTATTGAAGTATATGATTACATCTGTTCTTTCTTGTATTTTTTACTGCTTTTTTTCAGCTGTTGGACTGTGACCATGCTACAGCAATAATTTTTCAATGATTTTTATTGTTTTTGTTTTTTTTATTAAAATCTATAGACAGTATTTTGTTCAGTACTTATCTTTATCAACCTCATAAGAAGTAAATAGAATGATAAAATCAAGCTGAATATTATGGAAAATAACTGAAATACTGAGACTACAAAATACTACAGAATATTTTATCCAACACACTATTTGTGGCATCTCTCTCTTTCTCACATGTACACACACACACACATATATATATATATATATATATACATGTGTGTGTGCGAGTGTGTGTGTGTGCATGTGTGAGTGTGTGTGTGTGTAGACATACATATTTATATATGTATATGTAAATATGTATTTATATTTTGCTCAGACAGAGTGATACTAATAACCTGGTGTTACAACTCAACATACGTATATTTCAGAAAGAAGCATTAGCCAAGTACATAGCATAATAAAAATGAAATAAATGTCAAGGGAACAAGATAATATGTTCATTACATAATTTCTTGTTCCTTATAATTTATTTAATTTTATGTAAGTGCAGGCGTGGCTGTGTGGTAAGAAGCTTGCTTCTCAACCACATGGTTCTGGGTTCAGTCCCATTGCATGGCACCTTGGGCAAGTGTCTTCTACTATAGCCTAGGGCCAGCCACAGCTTTGTGAGTGGATCTGGTAGATGGAAACTTAAAGAATCCTGTTGTGTATATATATATATATATATATATATACAAAATTAGAAAATGGAGAAACATACTTAAATCAATCAAACATCAACCATCAGATAATACCCAATCAATACTTTATTACACCATTACATAACAGCAAAGGCATTATACAAAATATATTGTAAATATCGTCATCATCATCATCGTTTAATGTCCGTTTTCCATGCTAGCATGGGTTGGACAGTTCGACTGGGATCTTGAAAGCCAGGAGGCTGCACCAGACTCCAGTCAGAGCCGGCAATGTTTCTACAGCTGGATGCCCTTCCTAATGCCAACCACTCCGAGAGTGTAGTGGGTGCTTTTTACATGCCACCAGCACAGGGGCCAGAGGGGGCTGGAATCAACCACAATCAGATGGTGTTTTTTACATGCCACCAGCATGGGAGCCAGTCAAAGCAGTGCTAGCATCGACCATGTTTGGATGGTGCTTTTAATGTGCCACTGTCACAGAAGCCAGTTAGGGCGAGGGGGTTGTCATCAACCACGCTCAGATGGTGCTTTTCACATGCCACTTGCACAGGGACCACAGCTACAACTTCCATTTGATTGGGATTTGATTTCATTTTGATGTTGATGTACTTGACTCAATAGGTCTCCTCAAGCCCGGAATGTCGCCCTATGATCCAGGGGTACTTTTTGAGTTGGCTGGTTGTGTGACACTAGTGTAGGTTACAGCTGTGATCTCACTTTATTTACCGGGTCTTCTCAGTCACAACATATCTCCAGAAATCGCTATCTTTTGTCATTTCCTCTGTGAGGCCCAACGTTCAAAGGGCATGCTTCACCACCTCATCCTATGTCTTCCTGAGTCTCCTTCTACCCCAGATTCCTTCCACTGTTAGGGAGTGGCACTTTTTCACACAGCCCTCCTCATCTATCCCATAGTACATAACCATACCAATGCAAAAGTCTCTCTTGCATGCGACATCCAAAGCTTCTCATGTCCAATATTTCTCTCAGGGTGCTTACACTTTGTCATGAGTGCACACTGACATTACACATCCAGCGGATCATGCTAGCTTAATTTCTTTTGTGCCTATGTATGTCTTCAGCAGTCATGGCCCATATTTCACTGCCATGAAGCATGGCAGTTCGCACACATGCATCATACAATCTACCTTTCAATCTGAGCGAGAGGCCCTTTGTCACCAGTAGGGGTAGAAGCTGTCTGAACTTTTTCTATCTAAAGCATTAACTTTTACCCTTGTAGCAGTTGATTATGGTGCTGCTACACCAGTCATTGGGTATGACTCCATCATGAACTACCTGGTTTACAATACGGGTGACTAGGCCATAGCCCACACCACCAGATGTATTAAGCATCTCAGCAGTGATTCTTGTTGGGCCGGGGGCTTTTCCTGGCTTCATACCCTTAATTCCTTTATCTACCAGGGTGCTGTCTATTCAGATAGCAGGTCCCTCTACTGGGTCAACATTTGGCAGGCTCTCCTCCACCCATTCATTCTCCACATTCAGCAGCCTTTCATAATGGCTTCTCCAAGCCTCTTTCTTTTCTGAATCATTAAAAGCAAGTGCACCATCATCCATGTGGACACATTTCTCTCCTGTGACATCACAATTTTCTCTCACACACTGTCTTGCAAACTGAAATACTTCAGTTGTTTGGACCTCATGTCGCTGGACATTGGCAAACTTCTTCCTTTCTGCTTCACCCTTGACTATGTATACCGGTCACCCAGCCTCCCTTCTGGTTATCTGGTACAGTTCCTTGCTATCCCTACCCTTCCAGGCTTTCCAGGCCTGTTTCTTTGCTCTAATGGCTTTGTCTACCATATTATTCCACCACTACGTTACTCTAGGTCTGGAAGGGACTTTGCATCATTCTATATATATATTTTTATATCTTTTTATTCTTTTACCCGTTTCAGTCATTTGACTGCAGCCATGCTGGAGCACTGCCTTTAGTCGAGCAAATCGACCCCAGGACTTATTCTTTATAAGCATAGTACTTATTCTATCAGTCTCTTTTGCTGAACTGATAAGTTACAGAGACGTAAACACATAGGAAAAGATACATTTTCCTATGTAACCTTCTTTTGTTGTGTCAATAAATGAGAGTCAAAGACAAAGAGAAAATAGCGTTGAAGTTAATGAGTTTTTAATCCTTTCAAAGAATCTTTGCATTTAAATTGAATATATTATGAATTATATTATATTATATATTATGCTATATTATTATACTATATTATATATCATATATTATGTATTATAAATGGGCAAATAATTTGAATTTAAAATTCTGCCTTTTTAGTGTCAGTAAAAGTGATGGGTATTGAACTAGTAATAATGAAAATTTTCAAACAACAAGATTTATTAATGGAAATTGTTATTCTTTAAAGTATTGTATGACTATTATACTATTGAATTTATCATTTGAATATGTTTGAATTAACATTTGCTTTTGTTTTAAGACATTAATTGTCTTTATTGCACATATATTTTTGTAGTTCCTACAACTCAGACTAAAATAAAGTACTTAGCCTTGTGTGTGTGTGTGTGTGTGTGTGTGTGTGTGTGTGGTGTGTGTGTGCATATACTTGCATACACATATGTATAATATGCAAGCATACATATATGCACATATTCATGCATGCATACATACATACATACATACATACATACATACAAATACATAAATTCATATATATACAAGGACAATAAATTTAATTCTTATTTATTATTTTATTCTTTTCAATTTCTGTTCAAGCTTAGTTTTTTTTTGTTGTTTTTTTTCCTTTTTTAACACACAGAATGCATTGAATTATTTAAATCAACAGTTGAATAAACTAGTGGGGGAGATGAAAGGCAAAGTTGGTTTGATAGGTTTATGACCTCAGAATATAAAAAGACAAAACCAAATCAAAATAGTGAAAGGCATTTAGTAAGTCACTTTATCCTCTTGGCACTAGAAGTTGCCAAAATTATTATGATCTTCCATCAACAATTGATGAAGGGAATGTCCCTGCAGTATAAGCAATATATACATTATTATTTCTATGTCAGTAGATGTCTACATTTTGAATTCTATTTCTTGCATCATTATATAGTTGAGCCTCTGTGTGTGTGTGTGTGTGTGTGTGTGTATGCCTGTATGTATACATGTATGTATGTATGTCTGTATGTATGTATGCATTTAAGTATGCACTTATGTATTTATGTATTTATGCATGTATGTATGTATGTATGTACTTATGTATGTACATATGTATGCATGTATGTATGCTTTTATGTATGTACATATGTATGCATGTATGTATGTAGGTATGTATGTGTAAGTCCATATGAATCTATGTATGTGCATACTTGTATATGAATGTACATATACATACATATACATGTATGTACATATATATGTACGTATGCATGCATGTATATTATATATATGTAGATAGGTATGTTTGTATGTGTATATATGCATATGCATGTATATGTATATATATGTATGCATATGTGTGTGTGTGTATATATATATACATACGTATATATATATATATATATATATATATATATATATATATGTAGCTATGTGTGCATGTGTATGTCAGTGTATGTACACATGCATGCATACCTGCATATATGTATGTATACATGTAGAAAGTGGAAAGGGTGTAAATCCAATGATCATTGCCAACTGCTGAAGTATACACAGAGTTGAACCAGTTTATACAATTAGTGGCATAACACGGATCAATAAGACAAAAACAAAAAAAAAATCTACAAGTATTAACGTAGGAAGTAAATGAAATAAGGAGAATATCAGTAAAAGTTATCTCTGCCAACATCTCTGAATGAAAACATGAACCTGTGTAACCTAATCAGCACTGGGAACAGAGCCAGTATTAATATAATGTCAAGAGTTTAAAGTGGTTGCAAGGTATGTTGAAAACTACTGCATTTCCTGAAGACAAAAGGTATTCACTCTGTACAAAAGGTAGATTATGCAGAAGTGCCAATATTTTATTCTGATTTGAGAGGACTCAATCTCAACACTGTAAACCATAAATGTACATGCCAACTGTCACTCTGGTGTGCTACTATAAAGCCATTCTCTCTCATCTTACCTGCTTTGCTGCTAGTTAAGTAGGACATGAAATGAATTAATGTTATATTTAAAGCAAGGTACAGAGCTTAGAGCTTTGCCAATCAAGAGATCGACCAATTATCCACTCAACTGCAAATGTTTGAATGTTTTCATAAGAAAACTAATGCTTTCTAGCTGCCAATTGTAACTAGTATATACACCTATGACTTAAGAGTAAAGATTTAAGATTATTGTAATTGAAGTATCATATGTCACATGTGTAACATAAAAATTGAGTGACTATTATGAGAAACATCAAAGATTAGACACACATTTAGAATTGTGCATCTAGACTTTTCCACATATTTTACCAGCCCAATAAATTTAAATAATATATATAAAGAGAGATAAATAGATAGAAAGATAGATAGAGAGATAGATCGATCGATAGGTAGATAGATAGATAGATAGAGAGAGAGGGGGGATGGTAAGGCAGCCAGCTGGCAGAATCGCTAGCACTTTGGGCAAAATGTTTAGCAACAATGTCACAACCTCTACCAACAATGCAGCTACACATATGCAGAAATATGTCACAGCAACAAGGGGCTTCTTAAAGGCCAAGTTTAATAATCACAGATCTTCTTTTAGAATCCAAGATAGGCACAATGTTACAATTTTAACCAGATATATACGGCAATTAATAGAGGAAGCAAAGTTACTGGAACAGTATGAGCCATATCTGAATGGAAGTAAAAAATACTGGATCTGCTTAGCTGAGAGGAGAATCATTCTAAAAATTTCACACAATCTGAGTACTTTTGTAAACTCAAAAAGTGATATTTTCAGATGCTGCCCTCACAAGTGAAAATTCATTTTGGTGGTCATGTTAAATTTTAAATTAGGAATGACATGTATACATACACACACACACATACAGAGCTTATACACTTCATCTAAAGCAAACTCCAACTCATTTTTTTATTTCTGTTTTGTTACATTGACCAGTGGCACATCGTGTCCCTGAACAAAACACTTCACTTCACATTGATCCAGTCCTGAAAAAATTAGCAATACCTGTAATACAAAAGGTCAGCCTTGTCACCAACCCATCCAGAGTTTATATATGCTGCAAACATACATGAAGTTATGTGCTTCTGTCCAGTATATCTGAAGAACTATCAGTATTGCCAAGATGCAATAATTGGCATAAAACCAATGGTGACATTTGGACTAGTTATATGCCATAACCAGTAATATACTGGTTGAGTGGCACTCCATCGGTTACAATGACTAGGGTTCCAGTTGATTTGATCTGATCAACAGACCAGCCTACTTGTGAAATTAACATGCAAATGGCTGAGTGCTCCACAGACACTCATACCCTTAATGTAGTTCTCAAGGAGATTCAGCATGACACAGAAGGTGACAAGGCTGACCTTTTGTATTACAGGTGCTTTTCATTTTTGTTAGGTGAATGGACTGGATCAACGTGAAGTGTTTTGCTCGGGGATACAACACACATACTGGTTGATAATAAATGTGTGTGTGTGTGTGTGTGTGTGCATGTGTGTGCACATGCACACGTGTGTGTACATGTGAATATGTAAAGTCATGATGTGTTACTCATAACGTTCTATATGATTCGCTCTAAGCTGTTTCATATCTCTGATGGATGAACATGCGTGGGTGTTCTTGTTAAGAAAGTAATAATTAGTTGAAACATCAAACGGTTTGCATGTTCATTGAGAATTTAATTAGGCACTGTGTTGTTCCGAATGAACTGCAAGGGACTCATACTAAAATAGACAAAAATAGAAAAAAAAAGAAAACTAATTATAAAGTGAAAACTAAAACACAGTCGTGATCTCAATTCTGTGATTAAAAGCTATTCCATATGTGCAAACACACACATATAGATAGATAGACAGACAGACAGACAGACAGGTAGATAGATAGATAGATAGATAGATAGATAGATAGATAGATAGATAGATAGATAGATAGATAGATAGATAGATAGATAGATAGATAGATAGATAGATAGATAGATAGATATATTTACCTACATCTTGCTGACAAAACACTGACTCGAAAAATGACCAGCTAAGCGAATTTAACTTACAACCTGTCATTCATATTCATTTTTTTAAGCGTTGATTCGTAACTCTAAATCCCGTTTCTCTATTATTTATTTCGCCATCTTGTATGCATGGCTTCCTGTCTGTCATGCATTTTAAATTCCTCCTTTAATTTCAGTGTCATCCTGTTATTATTCCATCCCCAGAATTCACTACAATATTCTCTCTCTCTCCTATTAATATTATGTTTTAATCGAACCCCGAAGTTTCTAGATGTTCAGTAATTTCTGTCGCAGAAAATTCCCTACGTATTAACTTAAAACCTGTTGTTCCTTCGTCGTTATTCCTTTCCCCAAAGATACCCTAAATTCCCTACGAAATTTTTTCTCTCTCTCTTATTTATATTACGTTCTTCTCGAACCCCGAAGTTTCTAGATGTTCAGTAATTTCTGTCGCAGAAAATTCCCTACGTATTAACTTAAAACCTGTTGTTCCTTCGTCGTTATTCCTTTCCCCAAAGATACCCTAAATTCCCTACGAAAAAATTTTTTCTCTCTCTCTTATCTATATTACGTTCTTCTCGAACCCCGAAGTTCCTAGATGTTCAGTAATTTCTGTCGCAGAAAATTCCCTACGTATTAACTTAAAACCTGTTGTTCCTTCGTCGTTATTCCTTTCCCCAAAGATACCCTAAATTCCCTACGAAATATTTTCTCTCTCTCTTATTTATATTACGTTCTTCTCGAACCCCGAAGTTCCTAGATGTTCAGTAATTTCTGTTGCAGAAAATTCCCTACGTATTAACTTAAAACCTGTTGTTCCTTCGTCGTTATTCCTTTCCCCAAAGATACCCTAAATTCCCTACGAAATTTTTTCTCTCTCTCTTATTTATATTACGTTCTTCTCGAACCCCGAAGTTCCTAGATGTTCAGTAATTTCTGTTGCAGAAAATTCCCTACGTATTAACTTAAAACCTGTTGTTCCTTCGTCGTTATTCCTTTCCCCAAAGATACCCTTAAATTCCCTACGAAATTTTTTCTCTCTCTCTTATTTATATTACGTTCTTCTCGAACCCCGAAGTTCCTAGATGTTCAGTAATTTCTGTTGCAGAAAATTCCCTACGTATTAACTTAAAACCTGTTGTTCCTTCGTCGTTATTCCTTTCCCCAAAGATACCCTTAAATTCCCTACGAAATTTTTTCTCTCTCTCTCTTATTATATTACGTTCTTCTCGAACCCCGAAGTTCCTAGATGTTCAGTAATTTCTGTTGCAGAAAATTCCTACGTATTAACTTAAAACCTGTTGTTCCTTCGTCGTTATTCCTTTCCCCAAAGATACCCTAAATTCCCTACGAAATTTTTTCTCTCTCTCTTATTTATATTACGTTCTTCTCGAACCCCGAAGTTCCTAGATGTTCAGTAATTTCTGTTGCAGAAAATTCCCTACGTATTAACTTAAAACCTGTTGTTCCTTGGAGGTGACCCCGCCCTCCCACCTATCCACCAGAACCGGAAGTTTCTGTTTTCTATCTTTCTTGACCCCCCCGCACCCCTATGTAGGGTTTATTGTGATCATATAGCGCAAAAACTGTGAAATTTATGCAGGTTGTAGTCTAGAGTCTCAGTATGATATCTGGCAAACGCAAGCTTTCTTTTCAGGTACATAACACTGCTGTCCCTCATCCCAGGGTCTCAGAGGCCCACACCTCCCACACCCTCAGGGTGGGCACCCTCAACGTTGGCACATTGAAAGGTAGGTCTGGCGAGATAGTCGAGATGCTTGAACGGAGACGTGTTGATGTATGTTGTATGCAAGAAATAAGGTGGAGAGGAGGATCTGCTAGGGTCCTCACAGGTACAAGATTTTCTGGGCAGGGAACACTGACGGGGTTGGTGGCGTGGGTATACTTATTGCTGAGAAATGGATAGATAGAGTAATTGAGGTAATCAGAGTAAGTGACAGAATACTTAAGATTAGAATAGTGCTTCATAATAGATTAGCAACCATTATATCGGCCTATGCCCCTCAGCCAGGGCTACCCGATGGACAGAAAGACAGTTTCTATGACACCCTACTGCAGACCACCTCATCGACGAACGACAGGGACCTTCTCTTTGTGGCTGGTGATTTCAATGGGCATGTTGGACGACATGCTGGGGGCTTCCATGGCGTACATGGAGGCTACGGTTATGGTTCCCGCAACGAGGAGGGAACCAGGCTGCTGGAGTTCTGCGATGCGAATAGTCTTATGGTCTGCAACCCTAACTTCAGGAAACCAACAAGCCACCTGGTTACCTACCGATCGGGCCGGCATACTAGCCAAATCGACTACATCCTTGCCAGAAAAAGGGAAAGATGGCTGCTTATAAATGCCAAAACCTTCCCAGGCGAAGAATGCACCCCACAACATAGACTGGTAGTTAGTGACTTTAGGATCAGGACTAAGAGGGCGACTAGAAGACGACCAACATGGAGAAGAAGGGTCTGGAAGCTTAAAGCCCCTGCGAATGGACAGAGATTTAGAGATATGTTACTTGAAGCCTTTGACGAAGTGGAAGGGGGTATAGCTACACATGGGGTAGAAGACAACTGGATGTTTCTGAGGGACAACCTGCTGAAAGTCGCTGACCAGATCTGTGGCTGGTGCAAAGTCCCCTTAAGACCCAAAATAACGTGGTGGTGGAACAATATTGTTGACAGGACTATTAGACAAAAGAAACAGGCTTGGAAGGCCTGGAAGAACGGTGGTAGCAGGGAAGGATATCAGACTGCCAGAAGGGAAGCTAGGAGACAGGTCTATCTAGCCAGAGGGGAAGCAGATAAGAGAAAATTTGCCAATGTCCTGCGCCGTGAGGATGAAAGACTTGAGGTATTTCGTGTTGCAAGACAGTGTGTGAGAGAGAATCGTGATGTGGTAGGAGAGAAATGTGTTCGCATGGAGGATGGTTCACTTGCGCTAAATGAGGATGCAAAGAGAGAAGCTTGGAGACGCCACTATGAAAGGTTACTGAATGAGGAAAATGAATGGGATAAAGAGAGTCTGCCGAATGTTGACCCTACAGAGGGACCAGCTATCCGAGTTGATAGTTCCGTGGTAGCTAAGGCAATTAGAAGCATGAAGACAGGGAAAGCCCCAGGCCCATCAGGAATTACTGCAGAGATGCTCAAAATATCTGGCAGTGTCGGCTATAACCTAGTCACCCGTATAGTCAACCAGGTGATACACGAAGGAGTCATACCCAATGACTGGTGCAGCAGCATACTAGTCAACTGCTACAAAGGTAAAGGTGATGCCCTAGATACAAATAATTACAGAGGTATCAAGCTGTTGGATCAAGTAATGAAGGTTACGGAGAGGGTCATAGCCCAACTAATTAGAGAGAGAGTTAGTTTAGATGAGATGCAGTTTGGGTTCGTGCCAGGGAAAAGTACCACTGATGCTATATTCCTGGTAAGGCAGCTGCAGGAGAAATACCTAGCCAAAGATAAGCCCCTGTACCTGGCTTTCGTTGACATGGAGAAAGCTTTTGATAGGGTTCCCCGATCCCTTATCTGGTGGTCAATGAGGAAACTAGGGATAGATGAATGGCTGGTGAGGACTGTGCAAGCCATGTACAGAGATGCCGTAAGTAAGGTTAGGGTTGGCAACATGTACACAGAAGAATTCAAAGTAGAGGTTGGGGTCCACCAGGGTTCAGTACTCAGCCCCCTCCTATTTATCATAGTACTCCAGGCAATTACGGAGGAATTCAAGACAGGCTGTCCCTGGGAGCTCCTCTACGCTGACGACCTTGCTCTTATTGCTGAGTCACTATCAGAACTGGAGGAGAAGTTCCAGGTGTGGAAGGAGGGTTTAGAATCAAGGGGCCTTAGAGTCAACCTAGCTAAAACCAAAGTACTAATAAGTAGAAAGGTAGACAATCCACAAATATCTTCAGGAAGATGGCCCTGCTCGATCTGTAGAAAAGGTGTAGGTAGAAACTCTATAAGATGTACCCAGTGTAAGCTATGGACACATAAGAGGTGCAGCAATGTCAAAGGTAGGCTAACTGGGAAGATAGTTTTTGTATGTGGCAGATGCTCGGGAGCATTAACCTCCGAAAATCTGCAGAAAACAACTTCCGTCACTTTCCAGGGGGAAAAACTAGAAGTAGTTGATAGCTTCCGTTATCTAGGTGACCAAGTCAGTAGTGGGGGTGGGTGCACTGAAAGTGTAACTGCTAGAATAAGAATAGCCTGGGCAAAGTTTAGGGAGCTCTTACCTCTGCTGGTGACTAAAGGCCTCTCGCTCAGAGTAAAAGGCAGACTGTATGATGCGTGTGTACGAACAGCCATGCTACATGGCAGCGAAACATGGGCCGTGACTGCTGAGGACATGCGTAAGCTCGTGAGGAATGAAGCCAGTATGCTCCGATGGATGTGTAATGTCAGTGTACATACTCGACAGAGCGTTAGCACCTTGAGAGAAATGTTGTACCTAAGAAGCATCAGTTGTGGTGTGCAAGAGAGACGATTGCGCTGGTATGGTCATGTGGCGAGAATGGATGAAGATAGGTGTGTGAGAAAGTGCCAATCCCTAGCAGTTGAGGGAACCCGTGGAAGAGGTAGACCCAGGAAAACCTGGGACGAGGTGGTGAAGCACGACCTTCGAACTTTAGGCCTCACTGAGGAAATGACCAGAGACCGAGACCTTTGGAAATATTCTGTACGTGAGAAGACCAGGCAGGACAAGTGAGCCCAGCCCACTTATGAATGCCTTTCCTCCCTTGGACACAAAGACCGGTTGAGGCAAGCGAAGTCGATATAGAACCTCATCCGACAACAGACACCCATGCCAACCCCCCATGCTTGCGAAGACATGTTGGGGCAAGCGAAATCAAAATCGAAACCGAATTGAACCAGCCAGGATCCCTGGCCTGGTGGTACGTAAAAAGCACTATCTGACTCGTGGCCGTGGCACGTAAAATACTCCAATGCGACCGTACGACAGGCACCCATGCCAACCCCCTTTGCTTGTGAAGACATGTTGGGGCAAGCGAAATCGAAATCGAATTGAACCAGCCAGGATCCCTGGTCTGGTGGTACGTAAAAAGCACTATCCGACTCGTGGCTGTGGCACGTAAAATACTCCAATGCGACCGTACGACAGGCACCCATGCCAACCCCCTTTGCTTGTGAAGACATGTTGGGGCAAGCGAAATCGAATTGAACCAGCCAGGATCCCTGGTCTGGTGTTACGTAAAAAGCACTATCCGACTCGTGGCCGATGCCAGCACCGCTTCGACTGGCTTCCGTGCCGGTGGCACATAAAATACACCAATCTGACCGTGGCCGTTGCCAGCCCCGCCTGGCACCTGTGCAGGTGGCACGTAAAAAGCACCCACTACACTCACAGAGTGGTTGGCGTTAGGAAGGGCATCCAGCTGTAGAAACATTGCCATATTAGACTGGAGCCTGGTGCAGCCTTCTGGCTTCCCAGAACCCCGGTCGAACCGTCCAACCCATGCTAGCATGGAGAACGGACGTTAAACGACGATGATGATGATGATGATGAAATGCACATACAGAGAGATACACACACAAGCACAATGAGACACACACACATATGTATTATATATATATATATTATATACACATACACACCACATGTGCACACACACATAGACACACACACACACACATATATATATATAGAGAGAGAGAGAGAGACAGAGACAGAGTATGTGTGAGTACGAGTATACTTATATGTGTAGCATTGTCTCTACTGGTGTTATTATACACTCGTATATCAATCAAAGTAAATATCAATAAAAGTTATATTCCTTTTATAAGTGAAATGAACCCCTTCTTGGAAGAACAGAGCAACTAAATTATTGAAGCAGTGGAAGCAAAATCAATTCTGGTTAGCAGAACTTGAAAAAGAATGTGTTTATTATGAAAATACTCGGTGGAATTGGAAATAAATCACCCATGAAATCTATCACTCACTGCTTTTCGAAACTATGGCCTTTTTTCTTGGAGGTGTGGCATTAAAACATATTCCCAAAAGTACTCCCAAACAGCCAACTGCATTGGAAAGTTTTGTGAAGCCAAATGTAGAGAAAGAGAGAGAGAGAGAAGACAGACAGAAAGAAAGTTAGAAAGGGGAAGGTATGGATATATACATACATATATATATACATACATATATATATATATATATATATAGCGAGAGAGAGAGAGAGAGAGAGAGATGCACATACAAGGAATGAAAGAGAAAGATTGAAATGAAATAAAGTTTCTGTTTACTTATTTATTTTTCTCTCTGATAAAGACTCATCTGCATGAAAAACATGCAATAAGGTATTCTCAAAAACACCACCAACACAAAATAACAAGACATAAAAATTAGATTTCTTTCACACGAATCTGTGGAACTCATACTTCATTCATTTGTTCGTTCATTCATTCTTCTGCGGGGGGGGGGGGTTCTGTTTGTTTGTTTTTTTATTTGTTTTTTTTTTATATTTTTTTATATTTATTTTTTATAAAATATTTCTTGCTCTATGTTATGTGCTTATTCTCTTCAAGCATTGATAAAGTACTCTTATAATTTAATAACCACCTAGAAACTTCTATTCAAATGTTGCAACATACAGTCTAATATACAAACACATGCACATGTATGTGTGCGTGTGTGTGTGTGTATATATATATATATATATATATTTATATTGTATATATATATATTGTATATATATGTATTCGTATGTGTGTATATATATTTGTGTGTGTATGTGTATTTATATATTTCTGTATATATGTATGGGCATGTATGAATGTATATATACATAGACATATGTGTGTGTGTCTTGTGCATGTATATGTGTTTTTATGTGTATATAATATGTATATTATACATACACACACGTACACACACATACAGATAGATAGATAGATAGACAGACAGACAGACAGACAGATAGACAGCCAGATAGATAGGTTGATAGACAGACAGATAGATAGGTTGATAGACAGACAGACAGATAGACAGCCAGATAGATAGGTTGATAGACAGCCAGATAGATAGGTTGATAGATAGACGGACGGACAGACAGACAGACAATTAGATGTGACTGAATGATGTTGGAATAGATGCTACTAGATTGTTATTAAATTAGAAAACTAAGTGGACCAGAGAAGTTAAAAATCTCGCCAACATAGTAAACTGCCGGAACAAAGCACCTTCAGCACACAGAATGCAAATAAATGCCAAGAAAACAAAGCTGCTGACCATCAACATAAGTGGATTTAGAAATATATCAATACACGTGGCCACAAGCCAATGCAAGTGTTTCTAGATGGTCACTTCAAGCTGCCGAAATTAGTGGTCAAATCTCTCATAAATCACACTGTTCCATCTTAGAAATGGAATAGTACTTTAGATTATGTAGTCCAATATAGACTATCATTAAAATATGTGACAGAATGGTCAAGGCTAGAACATATTTGACCATAGGTCTGCTTGATTAGTTATGGCTGAGCTGATATGAGTGACCAACATACATTATTATGGTGATGGTGATCATGATCACCATCATTGTTTTAATGACCTCATTTCCATGCTCACATGGGTCACACAGAATTTGCTGGCAGGGATTTTCAACACTCTGATGATGCCCACGATGTCACCAACACTCACATGTTTCTAAGTAAGGTAATATTTGCCATTTACTATATATGTTTTCTTGGAAAATTGGAAATGAAGTGTACCATTTGCATGATGGTGACTCTATTTGTAACTCTCATGTGACATCAAGACAAAAAAACAGTAGCACACTTATATACATACACACACACACACAGTTAGATAGATAGATAGATAGATAGATAGATGTCAGGCATGGTTATATGGTAAGAAACTTGCTTCTCAACCACATGGTGCTGGGTTTAGTCCCACTGCATGGTACCTTGCGTAAGTGTCTTCTATTATAGCCTTAATCCACCATCATCATTGTTCAACCGTGGTTGAGACAATGGAATTTACTATGTTACGCCAGACTTCATGGTCCATCATAGCATTACGGAGGTCCTGTTGCTGGATGCCTGTATCCTTGGAGATTGCATCAGGGTAGGAGAGTGTGCGCCTTAATCCAACCTAAACCATGTCAATGGATTTGGCCGATGGACAGAAACTGAAAAGAAGCCCATCGTGTATATATATGTATATATATATATATATATGTATATATATATATATATAAAATTATGTGTGACTTTGTGTCTGTCCCCCCCCCCGCCCCACTACCATTGCTTGGCAACCAATGTTGGTATGATTATATCCTCACAACTTAGCAGTTCAACAAAACAGTCCAGTAGAATAAGTACCAGGCTTACAAAGAATAAGTCCTGGAGTCGATTTCTTCAGCTAAAAAGGCAGAGCTCCAGCATGGCTGCAGTCAAATGACTGAAACAAGTAAAAGAATAAATGAATAAAAGAATATACATACATATATATATGATTTTGATTTTTCCAGTTTCAGCTAATGAGCTGTGGCCATGCTGGGGCACCGCCATATATATATATACACACACATATATATTTATGATTTATGTACCCATGCATGTGTATGTATATGTATATGTATGTTTCTAAGTTTGCATGTGTTTATGTATATAAGTATATATGTATGCACATCTTTGTGTTTGTTTCCCCACTTGACAACTTGTATTGGTTTGCTTACATACCTATAACTAAGTGGTTTGGCAAGACATGGTCAATAGTCTAAGTACAAGACCAAAATAAGTACTGGCATTGATTTGTTCGACTAAACTCTTAAAAGAAGTTCCTTCACATGATCACAGTGAAATGACTGGAATACAGACAGACTGATACACAGACAGACAGACACACACACACATATAGACAGACAGATGAATAGACAGAAAGTCAGACAGACAGACAGACAGATAGATAATATTCATGTGGCTGTGTGGTAAGTTTGCTTCCCAACCACATGGTTCCAGGTTCAGTCCCACTGCATGGCACCTTGGGCAAGTGTCTTCCTCTATAGCTTTGGGGTGCCAAAGCCATGTGAGTGGATTTGGTAGGCAGAAACTGAAAAGAAGCCTGTCGGAGCACTGCATCCTTTAAAACTTCCATGCTTTCTGAGATTCGCCAACACTACACCTGATTTTCTCCCCTCCATACACACACAAGCATGTATCTGACTCATACACTGTTCGCTTTCCAGACATTTGTACTTTATATGCACTTTCTGACAAGTTGTGGTGCACCTGAGCACTGTATACAATAACTTCATTATTATTATTATTATATATATATATACATATATATGTGTGTGTGCATGTGTTTGTTCCCCAATACTGCTTGACAACCAGTGGTTGTGTGTTTACATCTTTGTAACTAAGAAGTTTGGCAAAAAGACTGATAGAATAAGTACTAAGTTTAAAAACTAAAAAGTACTGGGATCAATTCAATTGACTAAAATACTTCAAGGTCGTGCTCCAGCAAGGCCGCAGTCTAATAACTGAAACAATTAAAATAATAAATGAATATATATATATAAATGATATATATATATATATGTATAAATTTTTATATAAATAAGGATAAGATCATTATTTAAAATACTGATAGTGGCCAGCATGGGAATAAAAATCTTATAGGTATTAATTATAATTATACTTAAGGGTATCTAAGAGATACCACCATGCTAGAAACAGCAGTCAAAACTTTTCACTTTGTGCTGTATGAATGCATGAAGTGGTTTTAGAGTCGTTTTGACTGCTATCTCTAGCATGGTGGTATCTCTTAAATACCTTATTACAATTTTAATAATATATATGTGCATGTATGTATGTGTGCATGTATGTATGTGTATATATATATATATACACACATACATACATGCACACATACATACATGCACACATACATACATACATGCACACATACATACATACATACATACATACATACATACATACAAGCATATCTATAAGCACACTCTACTACATTTAGCACACTTGTTATACATTTCTAATAGAAATGTATGGAGTTGGTTAATATTTGTTGATAAATGTTGTTTATATATTTATATCTATCATTTCACTGATTGTTACTTGCTTTTCCTATGAAATTCTGAAATATTTCTCTACAATCCTAATCACCACACATACAACCAACTACATACTCACCAAAACACAGACACAAACACACAAACATATATACATACACCATGCACATGTATGCGTATACATGCATTTTCACACACTCTTCTTACATATACATATTACAATAAGTAAGATCATATATTTACAGCTGACATTCTATTTGTCCATGGATAAGTCTCTCAGATTATGTTTGCATTGCAGACAAGCTGGTGCCATTCCTATTTCTGTACTTTCTTGGGATCATTATGGTAAGGTTTACTGACAGAGAAATTTATACAGCTCACTCTATCATGTTGCTTGCGTTCTATTAATATATTTGCCCAAGGCACTTTAGTTACTATTGTCTGTATACTTGAAAAAAACATATCCTTTATCGTTTTGTTCATTAAACTGTGGCCATGCTGGGGCACCACTTTAACGAATTGACTACTGTACTTATTTATTTATTTTTTTTACCAAACTTTTTTGCAAAACTGTTAAGTTATAGGGATGTAAACACACCAACACTGGTTGTCAGGCAAAGGTGGGGGAACAAACACACACACAAACACACACACATATATATATGTTTGTATATACATATATATATAGAGAGAGAGACAGGGGCGGACTGAGGCATAATTGTTTACAGATCCCCTTTGAATGTTTTAGTAGAGTTAGCATGTAGAGTGCGGACCCCTCAGAGCTCTGGACCCTCAAGCAGTGCCTGACTGACCAACAGCTCAGTCTGTCCCTATTTATAGGTATGATGGACTCTCCTATCATATGAGCATTCAGCTTTTTGCCAAACAACCTGCACAAATGATTTGTTTATAATGATTAAATGTTTGTGCACCATGCATCAGGTGTCAAAGTAATCACAGAGTAAGGTGAGATGAAGGATTTTGCTCTAGAACACAACACACAGTCTAGGAATTGAAACCACAATCTCGTGATCATGAGTAGAGCACCCTAACCACTAGGTCATACCCTATCACCTATGTATACACATATATATATTTATATATATAAAATAATAATAATAATAATAATAATAAGGATTATTATGAAGTAGAGCATAGCATTACCTTTAATTCCTATATATATATAGATAGATAGATAGATATAATTATAAAATTATAAGGGTAACTACTGAGTAATGCCACATAATTATATTTATGGCGAGCTGGCAGAAACGTTAGTACGCCGGACGAAATGCGTAACCGTATTTCGTCTGTCGTTATATTCTGAGTTCAAATTCCGCCAAGGTCGACTTTGCTTTTCATCCTTTCGGGGTCGAGAGATTAAGTACCAGTTGTGCACTGGGGTCGATGTAATCGACTTAATCCGTTTGTCTGTCCTTGTTTGTCCCCTCTGTGTTTAACCCCTTGTGGGTAGTAAAGAAATATATATTTATAAATTTAAATACTTTGTATTAATTTTTTCTTAAATTGGTTTTTACATGTTGGCTACTTGATAAAGATCCTATATAGATTTTACCCTTGATTATAATTGATATAGATATATACTATAATACCGGTGCAATTTCTTCTATAATACTGGTACAGTTTCTTCAGGCTCTTCACTTTAATATTTTTTGATTTAACTGTTAAAAGATTTTTACTTATCTTCTCTGCATTGTATGATATATAGTTGTTCATTAATTTAGACACAAACTATATTCAATTGAAGTTATGCTTGGATAATCACTTGTAGCCAGTTATTTCAAAACATTCTGTTCTTTAAATGTTTATTACTCATTTATATATACATATATATGATGGGCTTCTCTCAGTTTCTATCTACCAAGTCCACTCACAAAGCTTTGGTCCACCAAATGCTATAGTAGAAGACACTTGCTCAGAGTTCTATGCAGTGGGACTGAACATGGAACTATGTGGTTGGGAAGCAAGCTTCTTACCACTCAGCGATGCAGTGAAATGAAAATAAAAAATATGAGCACTACATTACAACATTTTTATAACCTTTACAGAAATAATTATCTATTGAGAACAAGCTTCACCACTTTGGTGCATGTTTAGCCAATTGGCAAAGAAAGCACAGAAGTCATTGGAGGTCTTTGTAGATTTTTTTTATTTGTTTTATTCATTTACCGCTTGTTTGTCTATTTATTAGTTTTTTTTGTGAGAGTAGCTTGTAGTATTTCACTCCAAAACCTACCTTTTGTACTGGAAATAACAAAATCACTTTATCATCAATGAAGATACCATTTTGGAGGGAGAGGGTTGGAACGAAGGAAAGGGGGATAAGGGAAGATGTTGGAGGCAAGGTGTTGGGGAAGGATATCAGGAGAAGAAGATTGTATGTTGTTGGCTTTTGCATTTGTTTTTTTTTTAAATTCCTTTCAGCCACAAGAGATTTGTGGAACTGAACTATCTTTGGTTCCAGCCCAGTGCAATTTTTCAGAACAGTTACTTTCAGTCACGATAAAAAAAAATATCTTGTAAATGAAAAATACAATAAAATGAATAAACACTTCTATATATATATATATATATATATACTTTGATAGGTTTCGGCCATTATTGGCCCAGGCCACGTCTAACTTAATAGCACCACCTGGTAAATATATATATATATGTGTGTGTGTATACATGTGTACCCACACAAATACACACACACACATATATATATTTGTGGTGTACCTGAGCACTGTATACAATAATTTCATTATTATTATAAATATATATATACATACATATATATATATATATATATATATATATATATATATATATATATATATATATATACATATTTATCTAGGTATGATCAACTAACATCTATGTTCCATGCTTTCCATGCTGGTATGCATGTATACATACATATATACATACATGCATATACATATGTATATATATATGTGTGTGTGTATATATATATGTATGTATATATACATACACACACACATATATCCATATGTATACGGGCATATGTATATGCATGTGTATGTGCCATATATATATATATATATATATATATATATATATATATATATACATAGGCACAGGAGTAGCTGTGTGGTAAGTAGCTTGGTTACCAACCACATGGTTCTGGGTTCATTCCCACTGCGTAGCAGCTTAGGCAAGTGTCTTCTGCTATAGCCTCGGGCCGATCAAAGCCTTGTGAGTAGATTTGGTAGACGGAAACTGAAAGAAGCCTGTCGTGTATATGTACATATATATGTATGTGAGTGTATATGTTTGTATGTCTGTGTTTGTCCCCCCCTCCAACATCACTTGACAACCGATGGTGGTTTGTTTGCATCCCTGTAACTTAGCGGTTTGACAAAAAAGACCGATAGAATAAGTACTAGGCTTCCAAAGAATAAGTCCTGGGGTCGATTTGCTCGACTAAAGGCAGTGCTCCAGCAAGGCTGCAGTCAAATAACTGAAACAAGTAAAAGAGGAAGAGAAAGATGTATATCTTAAGCATATAATAATAAGAATATAATTATATAAATATAACTATAATTAAGGGTGCTGGAACATAATCATTTTAATGATTATCTCCTCAGTTTATAAATATATATGTGTGTTTGTGTGTATATATGTGTGTGTGTGTGTAAAGATAGATAGATAGATAGATAGATAGATAAATGCATGTATTATAATTTTTAACATGCCTTATTGCATTTTGAAGGAACAAAATCAGGAGAAAGCTTCCTGCTGGAAGATAAAGTGAAAGACTATATCTCTTCAGTTACCTTATTTTGTTGTTTTTCACTTTCTTAATAATCCTATTATTGTAGTTAATACATTAACTACAATAATAATGATGGTGGTGATGACAGCAATCACAACAACAATGACAACAGTGGCAGTGGTGGCAATGGTAGCAGAGGTGGTTGCAATGGTGGTTGTGATGCTGCTGGTTGTGGTGTCTTTGACAATAATGTTGAGGTAGTGATGAAGGTAATGAAGGGAAAAGAGATGGCAATTTTGTTGTTGTTGTTGTTATATTTCCTGTTGCTGTTGTTGTTGTTGCTGCTGCTTCTGTTGTTGTTCTTTTATTTTTAAATAAACCACCTTTTGTTTTTCTGACAATAAAAATATGTAAGTTCACCAACAACGGACATTAGCCTGCTGAGAAGCTTTGTGTTTATTCATATTCTTCTTCTCTTTTAGCCTTTTGATTTGCATCAATAGTAAATAGACTGATAAATAGACAGAATTTCCTTTTCACTTTTCATGTTACACAGGAAAAAAGAAAAATTAAATAAAGAAGATGAGGCCTTCACTAATAAGCTACAGTTGGGTTAAGATAAGAACATATAATCCAGTTTGTAGATTCTGTAATGGAGCTTTTACTAAAGGAAAAGAAAGATTGATGGAAAAAGCTAGGTGGGTAGGGAATTGTTTTAAGGGAATTTCTTTGTAACAAAGAATTAATAAACCAAAAACTACACTGGGTAGTGTTTATATCTGGGTATCTAGACTTAGAAAAGGATGGAGAAGCAGCTGTAAAGAGAATGTGTATTATGGTTGATTAGATGGTAAAAGAAAAGGAAATTTCTTTAAAGTTGTTACTATTTTAAATTTTTTGTGTGCATGTAGTAGTATTTTTGACAAGACAAATGGACAATCAATGATCTTTGATTCCATGACCACAGTTAAATGGCTTACTAATAACAATATACTACCAATTTCCTATCTTAGCGATAGAAATAGTTTCTCACACATTTCCCCCATAAAATCTTGATTGCTTATAAAACAATATTAGAAGTCAATTTATTTGTATTCCCTACAACTGTGTATTAGTAAATGTTTGCACGTACCAAGAATACACAAATGAATTGAATAAGTTTCTTAGCTCAAAGGGATTTCTTTCTATTCATGCATGTGACTTGTGTCTCATTTATAACTCTGTTGACGAATACCAAACTACGTCTGATATTCTTCTTTTTTCTTTTTTTAATTATCATGGCTACATTAATAATAACAATATTATCAAATATTGACTATAAATCCTAGGCACAGAAAATAATATTACATGTGATTTAAGTGGTTTTTATATGAAAGAGCCAATCATTAGTAAATCAAATATTTTAAGTAGAGAGAAAAGAAAGGCCAGTAGAAAGATTTTGGAATATATATATATTGACAACCTTTTGACAAATGTTAAATATTACAGCTCTTAGAGATACATACAATATTAATGATACAGTTATTAGTCACTTAAGGCACTACTTGTCAACATAACAATACCATTGTAATATTAGTGTTGCTTTGTACTGAAAAGACCATGTCAGATATGCTCGAACACTTCAATATTTTTCTGGTTCCACTATTGGTTTTTCTTTCTATATTTTTTCCTTTTGTTTTTCTGTTTCTTTTCTTCTCCTTCCTACTTTCATTATTCTAATTTGTTCTTCTTCTTTTGTTTCCATTCTATACAATATCTATAGAGGAATATTTCATTTATTCAAAAATCAGTAATTCTATGAAACAGAATTCCATTACAATTTTCCTTTTAAATTGTGTTGTATTTAACATTTTATTGAAATTCTTTTTGCAAAAGAGAAGAACAATAATTGGTTTGATGATAACAATGAATAAAGATTTAAAAGACCTCCAGCAGACAAAGTTTAGACAACACAGACCCTTCTCAAATTAGCCTTCCATCACCTACAAAAAATGCTGTGTTTGGCATTATTCTGAGCAAGCTAAGGAAGATGACAGACCCATGATTGCTAAGCAAAAAGCAGAGGAGATACAGTACAAAGTATCTAGTTGATTCAATTAGTTATTATTCTCTATAGGTTGGTCTTAAACACACACATCACATGGTTGTATACACTCACATACACATAAACAAACACACTTAGGCATAATCATATACATACAAATGTACATACATACATACAGAATTCCCAGGTAAGTATCACTAACATTAACATCACCATCCATATAGGCTTGTAAAGACTAAGGACAACGCTCTTACTTCTCTTCTTTTCCACCTCAAGCTAAATAATCCTTTCTATTATAGGCACAAGGCCTGAAATTTGTGGGAGGGGGATAGTCGATTACATTGACCCTAGTACTCAACTGGTACTTATTTTATTGACCCTGAAAGAATGAAAGGTAAAGTCAACCTTGGCGATATTTGAACTCAGAACGTAGTGATGGGCATATTACCGCTAAGCATTGTGTCCAGCATGCTAACAATTCTGCCAGTTTACCACCTTCTCCTCAAGCTAAATAATAAAACCACAAAAGCTCACATCAATGCTCATACACACACACACATCATGCTTTGAGTGATTAAAACCATTCAGTCAATAGGTTTTTGATGGGATTTTGTTTCAGTCATAACATTGGACCAGAGATAGATACATATGAATAATATCAGAATTTTTAGGTCCATCCAACCCAATTCAACATTAAAAAAAAATTCATATCAAACAAACTCATACATTGCCAAATTTATGCATTTTGGTGCATTACTGGAGATGATAATGGCTCTGTCTTGATAGCATATTCTTTACTTGCATATTCATGAGATGTCATTCTCATATCATATTCTGATATATACATTTACACCACACACACACACACACACACACAAATGCACTCAAATAGACACACATACACACACATATGTACACATGTATATATTTTTTAAACATATTCAGAGGCATCATATCTTGAAATCTTCTTTAAATCTAGATTTATGAGAAAATTGAAACAAAGAAAAAAAAAACAAAAATCTGTTTATTACAAACTAATTATCTAAAAAGAACTAATCTGATATACAGGTTTTTATGTGCTACCATAATCTTAATTCTTTGTATTATCTAAACATAGAAATAAATCAACTTCTTAAAGAAATTACAAGAAATTATGATAAGAAGTGGGTAAAAGCATAGAGAAAAATAAACGATATTCTTTCAGAAGAATATACAAGATCAATTTAAGCAAAATTTCTGTTGTTTGTTTTATTAAGATCTTTCAATAGTCCCATCAGTTTTGTGTATTTTACAGACAACTAAATATTTTCAGAACAAATTCTTTTCTATTTTTTTTACCAATCTTATACAAACTCTCGTTTATAACACAGAATTCTACAATAGTTATTATTATTATTATTATTTTATTATTGTTTTTTAGGATAAATCAGAATCTCATATGTAAGCAAATTGTTTTGTTTCCTCCCCAAAATACTTATTTCTGTGTGGTAAAGGTCATGTTGTCAGATGTAGTGAAAAGAACATTAAAAAATAATTAGAATTTTTGTTTTTTTAATCTTTTAGTCAGGATCTCCAAGGTTGGTGAAAGTGAAGGAAGAATTTATTCTCAAACCAGTGGTTTAGCCTGAATATATGAAACAGAATGAGTCTACTGAGGATGGCAAGAGGTGGTGTTAAACCAGGTAACAGATTAAATCTACCACTTAAGATTTATGTGGTGAGAAATGAGAACACTATTAGTTGATGACTAATATCATTTTAATTACTCTACAAATATGGGAGGCAATTCCACACATGTTCTGATCTTATTCTTATCTCATCAGCAAATCACATACTTCACTATACTTATCAACATAATGAGAGAAGAATCACTACATAAATTTAGTTGACTCATGTACTTGACCCCAAAATAATTAAAACAGAATTAAGTGTTTACCATATTTAAATTTCTGCTTTTGATGGGGTTTTTTTCCCCTTTGCTGTATAAATGTTTCTACTAATCTATATTACATATATTACCACAAACATAACAATTATTTTTCATGTGGATAGCACCTCTGAGTAATTAATTTTATGCAGTTTAGTTCACTTAACTGTTGTAAATAGGTACCAGATTTTCAGTGAAGATTATATTCAGTAGAATGCTAGACTTTTCAGCAGATTTACCACTCCTTTACTCACAGGAAATTGAAGCTAAGCATTAACCATTATGATTCTGTTGAAATTTTGTTTTCAGATTTTTTTTCTTGTTCAGATATGATTTAACACCAACAAATGGTTTTCCAATTTTAACTTCCTGCTTTTTCACTCTTGATTAGTTTTAATGTCTATATTTTGTTCATTTGACTGTGGAAATTAAGTTAATTAGTATAGCTAATAAGTTAATAAGTATAGTTAGTTTAGTTAATAAGTTAATTAGCACAGAATGTTTTAGACTAATTATTTCATCAGTTAAATTTTCTTCAAGTAAACATACATGCATGTGTAAACATGTATATATATATATATATATATATATATATATATACACAGCGACACATACATACACCCAGATTGAATCGCACTTACACATATGCACCACACCTACAGACATACACATGCACATGCACATGCACACATATACTCACATACTTTTATATATATAGATATCTACTCTACTACCCTGGCACGGAATATGAATAGAACTTCTTATGAATGGGTAACTGAGCTGCTGATTTTCAAGTAGATATATAGTTGTCAGAGAAATGGATAAATTAATTGAGATAGTCAGAGTATATTATAAAATATGTGATAGCTACTGGAAATATGACAACAACAGTGATCTCTGCATTTGTATTGCAATCATGACTGGTTGGTGTACAAAAGAACCATTTCTATAAAGCCCACATGCAGACATGTTTTTCCTCAATCTAGTGACAGGGAATTAAGCATCAGCATGTCTTTATGATCCAAACACAAAGTTTCAGTTTATGGAAGGGTGGCATATCTTTTCTCCAAGGCCCTAGAAGTTCAAAATCCAGTGATTAACACAGAAAGTCATCGTGGCTGCTTTGGGAGATGATGAGAGCATGATCCTTCCTTGATTTTTTGGAATGTGGCTGTATCCTAAACAGTGAGCAGTACATTGAGACACTCAAAATACTTAGAGATGCTATTAGAAGGAAGAGACCAACCCAAAATCTGAAAACAACCCACATTCAATAAAACTTGCACTTCATTTGTTATGATAATTAGGAATCCAGTTGGTCTGATAAACAGAACAGCCTCCTCTTAAAATAAGTGTGTAAGCAGCTGAGTACACCACAGACACACATATCCTTAACGTAGTTCTCAAGGAAATTTAGTATGACACATGGCTAACTCTTTGCAATACAGGTACTACACATTTTTGCCGACTGATTGAACTGGAGCAACATGAAATAAAGCATCTTGCTCAAGGACACAATACAACATCACGAATTGAACCCATGAGCCTATGATATTGAGCTGAGTACCTTAACCACTAAACCATGCACCTTCATCTATATTCAACATGACAATGCATGACTTCACATTTTGACTACAAATCAGGCAATCTACAAAGAGGGCTAGCCTGTGGGTCCCCATCCACTATAATGATTATAAACCTTCTGATGCTTACATAACATATTTATGATAATTGCTTTGAATTGCTTATCTGTTATATTGTTACTATTGTTACTTCCACTGCCCTTTGATACAAAGAGCTTCTACAAGTTTCTAATTCAGCTTATTTCCAATCAGGATCTATTTTTTCAGAGCCAATGGAATGCAAAGCATTGGAATACAACACTTCGCCAATATCTCCTTCGAGTAAAACCACTAACAGAAGAGAATATGACTAAGAACTGCATGTACACCATCCCATGTAGCTGTGGTAGGTTATACAAAGGCAAAACATGCTGCCCCCTCAAAATAAGATTAGAGGAACATCACAAAGCTTTGACACAGGTAGATATTGATAAATCTGGTATAGCTGATCATGTATAGAAAAGGGAAACCACCTCCGCCTGTGGGATGAAGTTAAAATAATAGACAGAGAACACCACTGGAAAATACAAAAACTAAAAGAAGCAGCACATATGCTAGGACACCACAACCTCCTAAGCAGACCGAGTGCAGATATGAGTAGCATATGGGAACAGGTATTAAGGGAGGCTAGGAAAATATTAGATTTTTTAGGCCTTTATATTCACTCCATAATTGCCCATGGGCATATGGCATAGTGGTTAAGAGTGTGGGCTACTAACCCCAAGATTCCGATTCCAGGCAGTGACCTGAATAATAATAATAATAATAATAATAATAATAGTAATAATAATAATACTAACAACATCGGAAAATACTTTAGGAATGAGAACCTAGGTTTGAAATTTCCCCAAGACACCTGATGAAGGCTGGAGGGTATATCAGCCGAAATGTGTTAACAACAAACAAGATGAGGACAAATATTTGTCAATTGTAAATAATGTAAATAATGTACATAATTCCTCATCTCTTAAATATAGAACTGTATTAAGTTATATGTTGGTCTGTATGCCACGTCTGACATCAATATCGTTGAGCTTTGCAGCAATTTTCTTCTTTTTCCACTGTAATGTTCTCAGCAAATGAGGCTTTGGTCCTCTACTCTCTCTAACATCAAGGAATGTCTGTTGTGCTGCTTGACTACAACCAAAGCATATGACCCTCTCCCATATTTCTTCATCTTTATATGAGACTTTTGTTGTCTTGAAATACATCATTTCTTACATAATCAGGCTGGGTTGTGTGTTAAGAAATTTGCTTTCCAACTACATGCCTCTGGGTTCAGTCCCCACTACATGGCACCTTGGACAAGTGCTTTCTACAATAGCCTGGGGCTGACCAAAGCCTTGTAATTGGATTTCATCAACAGAAACTAAAAGAAGCTCATATGAGTGGTGGATGTGTGTGTGTGTGTGTGTGTGGCAGGCAGCATGGGGGCATGATTCCCTGTATTGAGACTATGTAGTTGTTGTGAACAAGCAGTACCATTATACAAAAGTTGTCCTTCATTTCCAATCTTCTCGAAAAATATGTCCAGTTATGGGGGAATATTTATTATCTTGCTTGGAAACAAATGAGAGTTGGTGACAGGATGAACGTCAACAACGATGATGATGATGATGATGATGATGATGATGATGATGATGACGACGACGACGACGACGACGACGACGACGACGACGACGACGACGGCGGCGGCGACGGTGATGATGATAATGATGATGATTTATATACACATATATATGTGTTCATTCATGCATGTTTAAAAACTGATTTCTATGGTTTGCTTAGTTACTTCGTTTACCTTGTATTTAGTCTCTTTATCATTTTATAATAATTCTGCTTGTCATTGCATTACTGAGCCCATTGGTGATACTTTCATGTGATTAGAGAAAAAGAGGGAGAGAGAAAAAGCGGGAAAGAGTAAAAGAGGGAGAGAGAAGCATCCATGACATGAGGTAGAGGGAATGTAATTGTAATGCTTTCATGTGATTAGTTGAAGGGAAAGAGAGGAGAAAGAAAAAGAGGATAAGGCGAAAAGTGAGAAAGAAAGAGAGAGAAAAAGACGGAGAGAAAAGTGTCCATGATGTGAGGTGGGGGGAATGTAATAATTTTAGCAGAGGGGAGATGTTCTGATGGTGAGGTTAAAAAAAAGGCAGAGAGAGAGGAGTGAGACAGAGAAAGGGAAAGGGGGGAGAGAAAGAGGAGAGAGGAGGTAGAGAGAGATGGTGGTAGTGGTGGTGGAGATGGTGATGGTGACAATGGAGGTGGTGATTGGACAGTGAAAAGTGTACTTGTTTTTAATTGAACTCAGTTTTTTCTATCACCTATCACTCAACGCACATGCATAAGTACAATTCCATGAAATATATATGCTTATTTATGTGGCAGATAAATGCAATTTCAAATTTCATTAAAGGTTGTATCATATGTATGGGTTTTGTCTTTTTGTTTATAGGAAAAATGGTAATATAAGAGTGAGTATTTTGTGAGTGCTCTGTATTAAGTCTATAAATTGTGCATAAAGTATATAAAGTGTATATAAAAAATGCATTAAATAATCATTGTATTCCAATTTCCTTCACTTTTCAATGATTAGCAGATGAGCAACTATCTTTCCATACAGATGCAACACGGACTATGTTTTCAGGTTTTTGGGATAAAGTTTTCAGGAATAACCCAATAGGTTTACCATTAATTTTGTGAAATATGTTGGGTTTAGCTTGGAGAAACTTGGTTTGTCCATTCCTTAACCAAAAAAGTAAATAAATAAATAAGATAACAGATAAATAATAATAAAATTAAATTAGAGCTTCTTGTTCTTTTTACAATAACAAAATACTGCAGCATCTCTCTGTTGGAATTAAATTTAGCATAAAGAGGTATTGACAATTCCGCTAGTATATTTCTGATAAATATACCTAGCAAAGATGAAGATAAAGCTGTTAATATTATTACAAGAGAAATATGTTACATAGAAATAAAATTTCTCTCACCCAAGAAGTTGACTTTCAAGGTAAAAGTTGAATATTAAAAATGAAAAGAAAAGCAAAATTTACCCTTAAAATATTTGTGTTTAAATCAATATGCTTTTATTTCTTTTTAAAATCTTATTGTTGTTTTTTGTTCATTCATTCATTCATTCAGTCTTCTTCTTCTTCTTCTCCTTCTTCTTCTCATAACCAATATTTTGTTGTGACAAACTAAAGGCAAACCATATTAAACTGACTGTTTGTTTTAGTTTTAATTCTTATGGAATGTAAACAGTAACACATTCATATATATGTGCATGTGTGTATGTTTATATATGTATATCTCTCTCTATATATATATGTATATATATATATGTGTGTATATATGTATGTATGTATGTATGTATGTGTATGTATGTATGTATGTATGTATGTATGCATGCATGTATGTATGCCTGCATGTATGTGTGTGTGTGTGTATGTATGTATGTATGTATGTATGTATGTATGCATGCATGTATGTATGCCTGCATGTATGTATGTGTGTGTGTATGTATGTATGCATGCATGCATGTATGTGTGTATATATGTATGTATGTATGTATGCATGCATGTATGTATGAATGTATGTATGCCTGCATGTATGTATGTGTGTGTGTATGTATGTATGCATGCATGCATGTATGTGTGTGTGTATGTATGTATGTATATGTGTTTACGGAAAATGAAGCCAAATTTTACATAAATGTGTTATTCAAATTTATATTAACAATCATGTGTAGAGTTTTTGCTGTTTTTTTTACTTAACTCTGTATATATGTATACGATCTGTTAATTTTCTTTTATGCTTAGCGCATGTGCATGTGCATGTGTGTGTTTGTGTTTTTTTTATTAAATAACAATTATTGCTATGGTATAAGTGTAAAAAGCAAAATAAAATGTTGACAAGAATATCTTAAAAACTTTCTTAAATTTTTTGGGGCTTTTTTTTTATTCTGCTTTTTGTTATTCATTTTATAAACTTTGAACAATAATTCCCACGAAAAGAAGAAATAAAAGGAGAAGAAGAACAAGAAAAAAAACTAGCAAGAAAAAGAGATTTGAGATGAAAAATGGATTGTAACTGTTGAATTCTTCTAAGCTTCCAAACTAAATACTCTGCTCTCAACAACAAATCAATATTACTTTGAGAACCTGCTCTACTGGATCAATAAATCGATAGTATCAAGAAATTGCTGTATGCCATACTCAAAGGGTATACCCGCAGGGTTAGTTTTACTAAAGCATTCATCTTAGATATAGCTATGTATTTCTGTCTTCTTTATATTGTTTTGTTTATATTTTGTTTTCATGTATTTATTTTTTTAACAATTTGTTTTCAGTGGATAGGTTTCATTTCTGTATTTTAGTATATAAATATGCATAGTTCTGTATATGTGCGTGTGTGTGTGAGTGTTTGTATGTAAGTGTGTGTATACATATACATATGCATATGTGTGTGTGTGTATGCATATATATATACATACATGTATATATATATGTGTGTGTATATCTATATATATATATATATATATATACACATATACAAATATACACACACACGTATATATGCATATATATATATATGTACATATATAATAAATATATATACGTATATAAAATTCATGTATTTGTGTATAAAATATTACACACACCCACATCCATACCTATATATGCATATACATTTGTATATTAATTAGTATATTATACGCATATGTGTGTGTGTGTGTGTCTAATTTTATGTCTGCATGTTAATGTAATTTTATATTATGCATTCACATGTATATATACTCAAGTATGTATTAAACAGTCATAATTTTGCCCAATTACCCATTATACATATATTCATATGCTTATGCATTTCTATGAATATTGAAATGTGTAATTCTCCATATGCATTTATGTGCATACATATTTGTTGTGCATAATGTTGTTTGTTTTCTTTTTGTCAATGTACTTGTATAGAAATTGCAAGCTCAGATGTTTCTGATTATCAGTACAGATTTACTAATATTTGGGCACATGCCTGCATATGTATTAGTGCACGGTTGTATTTTAAGTATTGAATGAATATGGATGTGATTGTCTACACCTGATGGAAGATATTCTCTCTCACCCCCCCCCCATCACATACACTGATCCATGCAAACATACATATACAAATACACATATATATATTATATACATATATATGTATATGTGTATGCATATATATATATATATATATATATATATATATATATATATATAGGTATATATATATGCATACACATATAAATATATATATATATATACATATATATATATATATATATATACATATATATATATATATATATATATATATATATACATATATATATATATATACATATACATATATATATATATATATATATATATACATACATATATATATACATATATATATATATATATACATGACATGGAGAAAGCCTTCGACAGGGTTCCCCCGATCCCTTATCTGGTGGGCAATGAGAAAACTAGGGATAGATGAATGGTTAGTGAGAGCTGTGCGGGCCATGTATAGGGACGCCGCTAGTAGGGTGAGGGTTGGAAATGAGTACAGTGAAGAATTCCGGGTAGAGGTAGGGGTCCACCAAGGCTCAGTACTCAGCCCCCTCCTATTTATCATAGTCCTCCAGGCAATAACGGAGGAATTCAAGACAGGATGCGCTTGGGAGCTCCTCTATGCTGATGACCTTG
>NC_042999.1:124242120-124279620 GCF_006345805.1 Octopus sinensis
ATGTCTTCTATACTAGATAGCTAATCAGGAAAACAGGACATATAAGAATAAGAATGAAATGGAAATCATTCCTTGTTGACAAAGGGCATCTAATTCTTCTGCAGAGGACAATCTCAGGTTTAAGTCAAGTAAAAATCCCTGACTCATAAAAGACTTAGAAAGATTTGTGCTAGACTTAATTAGACTTGTGAAAAGTGTAAGATTTAACAAAAGAATGAATAAATTTTAGAACATACTAGAGATGTCTCTACACCACCTTCATAAGTTTAATAATATATTTGTAAAAGTAGACAAGACTAAAACCATATATGAGTCTGACAGGCAGCCTTTTACTAAATTGCTATCAGACAACATTACAAAAACCTATAAAAAGAGCAATCCTAGAATGTACAGTGTAGTTCACAATAAGCAAAATACATAGCTGCAAAATTTAATTTAGCTGACTTAATACAAGCAATCCATTTGTGTCTTCAAAGGATCACAAGGAAAACTTCACCCACAATTCTAGCTGCAGAGTAATAAACTTTATGAAAAGTGAATTAGGTATTGTAAGCAAGAGAATACTAGATTCTACTATCTTATAAATTAGGTCAGCCTCTAATATTACACAATGGATATGTAGCAGTGCTACAGTTGAGTCATTTGACTGTATAGCTGATAAATCGAACTGCAGATTTATATAGTTTCACATTGTAGAATTCAACTCATTGATTTCTTAAAATCTACTGCATGTCACTATTACATTGGTAATAAGATGGGAAAAGACTGTTGATCTAATAGGCCCCTATGTTTTATGCAAGCTTAGAAAGAAATAGAAAAGGCCAGCATAAGACTCTATGAAAACAAGAGTGGAATAGTGCAACAATAGAAATGGGTATGATATGGGCAATATCAGAGAGAAACCCATTAGTGCATTCAGTTAATTACATTTTGAAATTTGAAAGAAAATATTACCTAAACAGACAATGAGGCATGGCCATGTGGTAAGAAGTTTGCTTCCCAACCACATGGCTCTAGATTCAGTCCCACTGTATGGCATCTTGGACAAATGTCTTCTACTATAGCCCCAGGCCAACCAAAGCCTTGTTAATGGATTTATCAGGCAGAAACTGAAAGAAGCCCATTGTGTGCATATATACATGCAGATGGATGCTGTGATTGACCAAAAGACACCTAGGGCATCAGAATGGGATTCTGACAATAAGTTACATTATTATTATTATTATTATTATTATTATCATTATTATTATTATTATTATTATTATTATTATTATTATTATTATTATTATTATTATTAAAGGTGGTGAGCTGGCAGAACTGTTAGCATGCTCGACAAAATGTTTAACAGCATTTCGTCCATCCTTATGCTCTGTGTTCAAATTCCACTGAGGTCAACTTTGCCTTTCATCTTCTAAGGTGTTGATGAAATAAGTCCCAGTTATGCACTGGGGCCAATATAACTGAGTAATCTCCTCCACCCAAACTTCAGGCCTTAAGCCTATAGTAGAAAGGATTATTATCATTATTGTTATTTTTATCATCATCACCATTATTATTATTATTATTGTTATTATTATTATTATCATTATTAGTGGTATTTCGTCCATCTGCATATTTTGAGTTCGAATTCTAAGTTCAAATTTTGCTGAGGTCGACTTTGTCTTTCGTCCTTTCAGAGTCAATAAATTAAGTACCAGTTGTGTACTGGGGTTGATCTAATCGACTGGCCTCCTCCCCAAAAATTTTAGGCCTTGTGCCTAGAGTAGAAAAGATTATAATTATTATTTCTTTTCATTATTATTATCATTATTATATTTTGAAGGATTGACGTAACTGTTCACAAAGATAAACAGACAATACAAAGAGCATGATGCAATTGCAATAGATAACCAATAAAATATCTATTGCAATCACATTGCATTCTTCATATTGTCTATTATTATTATCATTATTATTATCATTATTATTATTATCATTGTTGTTATTATAATAGAAAGTAGGCAGCATCATGCTCTTCATATTGTCTATTATTATTATTATTATTATTATTATTATTATTATGATTATTATCATCATCATTCTTTCATAACACAGTGTAGGTAAAAATGCACCAGAGTTTTAGTCATCTGTCAAGTCACAACAAGGACCTCAGACAATAATACTTTCCTTAAGACGTGTGCTGTGCCCAATAAGGATGCTTTTTGCAAGACATCAATCTTGCATGGGATTTCCAATTGCCTTAAGAAATTTTGAAGTTTCAATGGGATTGAACCCAAAGCTCTGACCACCACTGGTATCACTTTTACATTACTTTCTCGCATTCCTGAAAAACTCTGATGACTGGATGCTAAAATTTGACTTAAAGCATGAAAATAAGAAAACATCATACTCAGTAACAAAAGAAACAAAGAAATATCTAAGTGAATTCCAAATACTACAAATCTCAGAATAAGATGTACTGGAAACAAGCTCAGTGAAAGCTAAGTGTATGAAAACCCATGCTAAAACTGCTGCCTTAGATATTCTAACTGACAAATGGCAAGAAAAACCTCTCAATAGCAAATACCCAAAGAGAGCTAATAATGGCAATGTTGACAAAGCTCTTACCCATCAATGGTTGGTGTCTTCTGACTTAAAATTAGAGACAAATCAGCCCAAGATCAGCCTACCTACAAGAAGCTACCAGGCCAACATCTTAAAGAAAGGCAGTAGCCCAACATGTGTATGTGAACAACAAAATGAAACCATCGATCATGTAGTGTTCATGTGCAGTCTTCTTGCACTTACACAGTATCTCAACAGGCATGATAGAGCAACTCAGTATATTCACTGGGTAATTTGCAAAAACTTGGACCTGCCCCATGATAAAAACTGGTGGGAACACAAACCAACTTCAGTGCTTGAAAATTACCACATCTCACTCCTTCAACATTCAAACTGACAGAAAGATAAATGCAAATAGGCCAGACATTATATTGAAGGATTTCAGACAAAAATTATGCTTTATCATCGATATGACTGTCCCAATTGACATAAATGCATCTGTCAAGGCCTACCAAAAATTAAGCAAGTATAAAGATCTTGAAATAGAAATTGGCAAAATGTGGAACCTGAAGACTAAAACAATACCTGTTGTCATAGATGCCCTAGGAATGATGGCTAATTTCTACCTAGTTCAAATACCAGGAAATCCAAAAACAGAAGAAATTCAAAAGATAGTGCTCATGGGAACTGCTCATATCTTACATAAAATATTGTCTATGTAATCTCAAAAATATTTTAATCTGTAAACAATGTCAAAATACTTTTAAATGTACATAACAAATGCTTTTTACTGTCATCTTAACATCTGACTATCTTATAATAAAATTACTTTTAAATCAAACTTCTAATTTACTTATGATTTCACAGACATTCTCTAGAACAATACTCAGTGCAAAACCAAATATTTGGCTCCCTAGTCATAACACCAACTTGAACCTCTAACTTGTTGTCTCTTGAGGTCTTTGGGTGAGACTTGGAGTTGACTTGTACAAATACGAAGCAAAAGCCAAACATGTATTATTAATAATAGTAATAATGGTTTCAAATTTTGGTACAAGGTCAGCAATGTTAGGGTGTAGGTGAGACTAAGTCAATCACATCGACTCCAGTACACAACTGGTACTTACTTTATCAACCCAGAAAGGATGAAAGTCAACCCTGGTGGAATATGAGCTCAACATAAAGTTGGACGAAATGCTGCTTAGCAATTTTTCCAGTGTGTTAATGATTCTGCTAGCTCACCACCTAAATAATAATAATAATAATAATAATAATATATATAATAATAATAATAATAATAATATAATAATAATAACAAATGATAAATGAGAGTGACACTGAGATTTTACAGTCACAATAACACCATGAAAAAATGCATAAATCAATGACAGGATCACGTTTTTCAAGATCTTATGAAAATGAGCTTTCCTATACGTCAAAAATTCTTTTTTAGATGCAATCTGAATCTGCGTTTGTATGGTGGCTGTGCCACATATCTGATCAATGAACAGTATTCTCACTCAAACATATTTGGGACTTAAAAAAGGATTATAATTTGTCCAATGTGAAGTACATATGTGTTTTGTCATGAACATTACACAAAACATCATGAAACATGCCGTTGCACTGCAAAGGATGAAAATCCTCCATCAAATATATATTGTTAAATGGAACATGTATGTGGATGGTGAGGCTTTGTGTAGTATTCCTGTGTCAGGAGAATGGAATGATTCTTTCAGTTGTGTTGTATCTTTTTACAATTTTGAGTGACTATATACATATTTGGTTGCACACTATGATGCCTGCATCTGAAATGTCAGGTTACTCTTTAGAATGGTATTATCAAATTTGAAGTAATAATAATTAGATGTGACAAAAGTTAATGTGCACAATTTTAACAATATTTAGAATATATACTCTATATTTTAGAAACCTTTTAACACTATTTCGTTTCTAACCAGGTATAATGAAACACAAATCTAGTAAATGTGAAATGTTTTATATTGCATATTGTTTATATTGATATAAGGATATATGGCACTATTATCATCATATATTTCTCTCTTTCTTTTAGATAAGTTTTGGTAGTGATTTCAATTATTGAAAGCAATCATCAAATATCTGTTTAAGATATTTCAAGTGTCATAAACATCTGCATGGGTTCAATATAGAAATGTAGAAATCAGAAAGCTATGCTCAAAGTTTCTCCCTTGGCTATTGGAAAGAGAAATTGCTGAGTACAGAGGACTTGTTGCTTGTCAGATCAATTTATAACTTAAGGAAGAATTTGGCAAATGTTTAGTACCAAGTTTAGTAACATTGAAAGAAATTCCACTGAGCTTATTTCTTTCCAAAACAAAGTGTGATGCAGGTTAATGGAAATTCTGTCATGGTAAAATATTTTTGAAGAACTGAAGAGACACCTTGCAAAGAAAATCAATGGTGTTTTCCATTTGATAATAGAGAAATGCATTTTCCTGTTGGCATTCATAGACAAAGGCATTGTAATCAATGCAGAGTAATTCAGGAAAAGAGTGGGGAAATGTATGAGAATGTTAAAAGAAATTGTATTTTCTTATACAACAATGCCCCCAATACATACTTTGGATACATTGTCATCAATAATTGAAGAATTAGCAACTAAAACTCTTGAACATCAGCCTAAACTATATTCCAACTAGTTTTGTCTATTCAAATATCTGAAGTGGTACTCAAAAGGTCAAAATTTTCAAATTCTATTGAAAATTGTATTTTGAAAATCAACTGTCTGACTTCTTTTAAACATTAAATGAATGAATTGATAAAGAAACAGAAGAAATCATTATTGAAAAATCAAAGCAATACATGATAGTAATCAGTATTAATATCTTACATTTGTTTTCCTACTTAATAGTTGTTTTGTCTTTTTGTATCATAGTTGTTATATCTCAATGCATCTTTACCAGTTTCCTCTTGATTAGCAGCATACTTTATGAACCTTCAGTAGGTATCCATGTCAGTATCAGGATTATTTGTGAATGAGATCCATTCCAAGTTCCAGGATAACATGGAATTTAATACTGGTTTTGTGTCTTGCTTTCACTCTTTTACTTGTTTCAGTCATTTGACTGTGGCCATGCTGGAGCACCGCCTTTAGTTGAGCAAATTGACCCCAGGACTTATTCTTTGTAAGCCTAGTACTTATTCTATTGGTCTCTTTTGCTCAACCGCTAAGTTACGGGGACAAACACAGACACACACACACACATATATACGATGGGCTTTTTTCAGTTTCTGTCTACCAAATCCACTCACAAGGCTTTGGTTGGCCTGAGGCTGTAGTAGAAGACACTTGCCCAAGGTTCCATGCAGTGGGACTGAACCCAGAACCAGGTGGTTGGAAAGCAAGCTACTTACCACACAGCCACTCCTAGGGCCAAAGTTTCATTCATTCACCATAACACCTATAGGGAGCTGGTTTGGTATAATAATTTTATAGAACAATGTAGTTGCTTTAATGGTATTCTTACACAGTGAAGAAAGTCAGGATTTCATTATATATTTCGAGAGTACTGCAGATGATAACATGAACATAAAATTATTTCAGTTACCAGCAATCTACATACACATAGATTTGAGTATATAAATAACTGAATATTTTATTGTTTACCTAATTTTTAACATCTACTTTTCTCTGTTTGCATAGGTTATATAAGAGTATTTTGAGACAGTATTTCTACAACCAGATGTCTTTCGTCTTGTTAAACACCTCTTGTCTCCAAGTGGGATAATAATGTTCTTGTCTATCAAACAACAAGCAGCCTGAATATTATTTATGTGGAGGACTACAAACAAACAACACCATATGAACCCTTTGTTTTCAAAAACTGCACAATATCTCAAAATATGTCTAGACGCTGGACATGTTTTTGTAATGGTCAACAAGAAAATAACATCATCAGGAAGCTATTGTTTACAAAGTAGTGAAAGTATGGGAAACGTGAAATCATACAAATCCAAACATGCATGCACACACACATACAAACATGCATGCACATGCACACACATACACACACACAACACATATATACGATGGGCTTGTTTCAGTTTCTGTCTACCAAATCCACTCACAAGGCTTTGGTTGGCCTGAGGCTGTAGTAGAAGACACTTGCCCAAGGTTCCATGCAGTGGGACTGAACCCAGAACCAGGTGGTTGGAAAGCAAGCTACTTACCACACAGCCACTCCTAGGGCCAAAGTTTCATTCATTCACCATAACACCTATAGGGAGCTGGTTTGGTATAATAATTTTATAGAACAATGTAGTTGCTTTAATGGTATTCTTACACAGTGAAGAAAGTCAGGATTTCATTATATATTTCGAGAGTACTGCAGATGATAACATGAACATAAAATTATTTCAGTTACCAGCAATCTACATACACATAGATTTGAGTATATAAATAACTGAATATTTTATTGTTTACCTAATTTTTAACATCTACTTTTCTCTGTTTGCATAGGTTATATAGAGTATTTTGAGACAGTATTTCTACAACCAGATGTCTTCGTCTTGTTAAACACCTCTTGTCTCCAAGTGGGATAATAATGTTCTTGTCTATCAAACAACAAGCAGCCTGAATATTATTTATGTGGAGGACTACAAACAAACAACACCATATGAACCCTTTGTTTTCAAAAACTGCACAATATCTCAAAATATGTCTAGACGCTGGACATGTTTTTGTAATGGTCAACAAGAAAATAACATCATCAGGAAGCTATTGTTTACAAAGTAGTGAAAGTATGGGAAACGTGAAATCATACAAATCCAAACATGCATGCACACACACATACAAACATGCATGCACATGCACACACATACACACACACACACACACGTGTATGCATTTATATAAGAGATTTTTTTTTTCAGTTTTCATTAGTCAAATTCACTCAGGTTTTGGTCAATCCAAAGCTATAGTAGAAGACACTTACCCAAGGTACTATGCAGTGGAACTGAACCCAAAGCCATGTATTTGGGAAGTAGAAAGCCAAGAAGATGGCGAACTGGCAGAAACGTTAGCACACCAGCCAAAATGCTTATCGGTATTTCATCTGCCACTATGTTCGGAGTTCAAATTCCACCAAGGTCAACTTTGCCTTTCATCCTTTCAGGGTCAATTAAATATGTACCAGTTATGCACTGTGGTCGATATAATCGACTTAATCCATTTGACTGTCCTTGTTTGTGTAGCCCCTTGTGGACAGTAAAGAAATAAGAAAGCCAAAAAGATGTAGATCCTTCTGATATCAGATTTTCTCTGCCTATTATGAAAATAGATTTGACTTATTTCATTTCAAAATTTCTTCATGCTTTTCCACTGACATGCAATAGAAATTAATTCTAAAAGAGTTATTATTATTGACATGATGCTGGTCAACAGCTGGTTTGTCTGAATGTAAACATCAGTTGCATAACAACTTAATCAATAGACTGGTTTTTAACTCTTAGTCTATGGACAAATACAGTTGTTGAAATCTGATCTTGTGGATTAAAATATTTCAGTAATTCAAATGTGTTCAACAACTTGGTCAATTTGCTCAAGTATTAACACTAATCGAAGTTAACCATATGAAAACTGTCAAAAATATGACAAATTATAATATCAAAGGCATCTTGTAGAAGCGTTCAGATCACAGGCAACAAAATGCATATCACTGACAACTCAACCAAGTGAAGGAAGTTATGTCTTAACACACTCATTTAGATTTTCATTACACTTTGATCTTTTTCTTGTAAATGATACATGCTAGTCAATTATTTTTCCAGGTAAATGTCTTTCATATCTCTTCTCTCCAAATCAACAATCAGGATTCAAGCAATTTATACATTTTAATCAAAGTTTAAGATGTTTGTATAACAACTCTGTTACAAGCCAACTCTATCACATTCATCCTCATCTTGTCTGTCTCTCTCATATATATATATGTATATATATATATATATATATATATATATATATATATACATATATACGACACACACACACATATATATATATATATTTATATATATATATATATGTGTGTGTGTGTTTAATCTTTATTACAATGTGCCCATTCACTACTGAGGTCTTTTCTGTTCATGTTTCAATACCATATAATAACAGTTCTATATTTGATCGATGCATCAGGAAAAAAAAAAATTCTTTCTTTTGTTCAGTCAAAGAATTTGTTTACCATGTTACTGCAGCAGTTCCTTAAACATCTTCCTTCTACTTTTCACTTTAAGTATAACACTGCTACTGACTTCACTTCTAAAAGTGGTTTGGTCACTTCAATAACAGAGATTGTCTTCCACTTTGACTGAATCCATCACCTCTTGACCTGCTGATGTCACTTTAAGTGCACCACCAGTGAATTTAATGCACTTAATGTATTCAATTACTGTCAAATCTACCTGAAATTCTGCTACACATCATATGCTTTCAGTTATTATATTACAAACAGCATATTGACTTCTTCGTCTATACTGAACTTGGCCATCTGCTTGATGAAATTATACTAAAGGAAATACCTGCAACTGGCCACCATCTTAATTTTGATTTCCTCAATAATCAGCCCCTTACTTTTCAGATTTCAAATATTTCCTGTATTGTCCTTTATAGATTCATCAGTACAAAATAAATTATCTCTTTTCAGATGCACTTATGATCAGAATGATCAGAATAATCATCAAATTTTAGCTCTAATAACTTTCTTACTACTTTTATCTGGTTTACATAGCCACTTACAAAGCTACCTATCAACAACTAGCTTTGTTAATGCTGCCAAGCATCACAGCAAGTGGCATTCTGCCAAATGCTTTATCTATATGAGCAAACAGAAGTACAACTCCTTGCTTTTTGACAAGCTATGCAATGAACTGAAAAACACCATGTGTTTGTGTGTGTATATGTGTGTGTTTATGTGTGAATGCACACATCATACCTAGATTATAGGTATTATGACACATAAAATCAGGGTACTCAATACTAACATTAGCATGAAATATTTAATTATATAGTCCTTTCACTGATCATATTATCATGGCTTAGACTCATAGCCAGAAAAATCTCTGGATAATCATAGGCAATAAAATACATCTGTAGCCAATTATTATTTATTGTTTTTAGAAGAGGACTCCAAGGTTCCAGTTTTACATTATAGGTTTGAACTTATGCTAAGGGGTATAATTCATTACTTCTTAATAAGGTTTCAAATTTTGACACAAGTCCAGCAATTTCAGGGAAGTGGGTAAGTCGATGACGTCAACTCCAGTGTTCAACTGGTACATATTTTATTTAACCCAGAAGGATGAAAGGCAAAGTCAACCTCAGCAGAATTTGAGCTTCGAACATAAGGACAGACAAAATGCCTCTAAGCATTTGCTTGGCATGTTAACAATTCTGCCAGCTCACCACCTTTCATTACTTTTTAATAATGATTGTTAGCAACATGTTATTTAACTTGGGTTAGCCCCAGATGATATGGTTGATGAACATTTAAAAGTGACTGACTTCAAAGGTAGAGGATTTTGAGAAAGTTGCTACAGGGTAAGGGTAAATAATGAGTAGGGGATAATGAATGAGTTAAAACCATTAAAGTGTCACTGACTATTTTTTATGTAATATGTGCAGGTGTGGCTCTGTAATAAGAAGTTTGCTTCCTGACCGTATGGTTTTGGTGTCAGTCTTTCTGCATGACACAATCCCAGGTCAATCAAAGCCTTGTGAAAGTAGGTGCTGGTTTGTTTATATCCCTTAAACTTAGTTGTTCAGCGAAAGGTACAATACTAACAGAATAAGTACTGGACTTAAAAAATAAATAAATACTTGATGGTGGTGGAAGTAATTCATTCAATGAGTGTAATAAGTAAAAAATAAAAGGAGTATAAAAAAAGAGAATCTGGTGAACTGACAGTAGGGACTGATGATATAAATAACAGAGACCATAGAGGTAAAGAGTATTTCATAGTGGGTTAAAGCTAAGGTGAGAAATACACAGTGTGATTGCTCCAGGTAAAGAATTAAACATTAAACCATTCAATCAAGTGAAAGTATAATCTTACAGTATTTTAACCCTTTCATTACCATATTTCTGTTGAGATGCTCTGTGTTTCTTTCAATTAATTTTAAATATAACAATGAATTTAGTAAAATAACTTCGTTATCATTCAGCTAGTGTTAGGAATAGAAATTGTGACTAAGGTTTGGTGGAAGGTTTTAATTCAGAACTTTTGATGACAAGACACTTGTACTCAGAGTGAGAGGTGGTTTCAGGCAGGTTGGCAACAAAAGGGTTAACAAATATTTATTAAAATAGAGACCCTTGTTGAAAATCTTCGACTCAGTATTTAGATAATCTGCAGATATGTTTGAAGGTATTTCCAGTTATGCACAGCCAATAGGCTTCTTTCTTTTATTCCAATTCTGTATGCTTCATATTTTTTAAGGATGTTTCACTTGAGGTCAAATGCAGTTGCATGGCAGTTCAGACAAAAGTTCAGATAATAATTGGATAGCTTGCTGCATTACTTGTCACTATATTTCTGAAGGAAAAAAGTGTAGTTAAAGTACATTTGCTTCAACTTATCTTCCACCAAACTTCTATAATGTTTATACACAGTGCTTAGATTTGATTTCGTGGAGGTAACTTCTGCCCCATAAATAATTGCTATAGCATTTCACATATGATTAAGAGTGCATGCATTTGTATTTCTTATTGTGCATTTAACCTTAGTTATATTTAGTTGCTTTACTTGTTATTAAATTTTCCATAGCAGTGATGGAGATGTAATTTAGTTTTAAGTTATTTCCGCCGAATGATTTACTATATCATTGACTAATTGTGAAATGCTTAATTAATAAGTTGATTTAACTATGTTAGACTTAACATTTAATGTCTTTTCCAACATTCAAGTGAATGGTTCAAAAGAATCAAACAAGCAAAATTGTTAGCATACTGGGAAAAATGCTTAGCAGCATTTCATCTGTCTTTACATTCTGAGTTCAAATTCTGTTGAGGTCAACTTTGCCTTTCATCCTTTTAGGGTCAATAAAATAAGTACTGTGAAGACTTGTGAAATATAGCTACCTGTGGTTTTCTGTCTGAAAATTTTTATTTATTTCACCCTTTATGAAGCTGGTAAAGACAAGACAGTTTAGTAGCTCCACTCGATGTCCAAGAACTTTGAATGAGCACACACATTTTGAAAAGGATAAACCAGTGAAGAGGAGATAATTAACTGCCCAGCAAATAAATGCAGTGTTTTACAAGTGTCTAAAAATAAACCAGCATTGGAATGGGTTAGGGTTTGTCCAAAGGTTTATCTTTAATTCTCACTAAGATGTACTTTGTAATATGTAGACATGGTGAAAATATCTCACTGTTCTCATTTATACACTCCCTGGATGTTCTAGGTCTTTTTTAAAGATACAGTTTTTCAAGTGAGCTTATGAAACATCTTTTTGACCCATTAATATAAGGTCTAATCTTAGGATCTTCCACTTGGTGTTGTAATTAATGTTCAGATCCTTAAAGTCTCCAGATTAATACTGAGAGGATTGTTGTGTCTCTTTTTGGGGTGCCCAAAGGTAGAAAATTGGTTGCCATATTTGGGTTTAAATTTTTGTACTACAGGCACTAACATAGCTAGGTGGGAGCTGTAGAGGTGGTCTGCTCTGGGTGGCACTTTTGGGTCTGCTGTAGGCAATGTGTTTTTTGTGGGGTCCAGGGCAGCAAACAGAAAGGCCACCCTGGGCAGCACACACTCTAGCTATGCTAGTGCCTACAGGCTCTATATATCATTTAGTCTGGTTGGAGTTATTATTACATCTCATAAACAACAAAAGATGTGCCTGCTTAAGAGAACATTTTGTGTATCTCAGTCTGATCCCAGCTATTGATTGCTTATTGATATAGGTCTTTACATTACGGGGACAGGAATACATAATTTTAATGGTGTGCCTATTAAATATCTTACTATACTTACAGTTGCTTTCAAAGTGATTATTTAATAAGAGTATGAATCTTCTATCTATATTTGTTCTAACATTTAGGGACAATGGTAGTTTGAATCCTAAAATATTGCAGGACCTATTCTTATGACTGGATAGCTGTGGAAGTGGAGTGTTATAAAAGATTTTATCATTAAAGATGCAATCCTCTAAAGCCTTATTATAATATGGGGATGCCATTTCAAATATTTCGCTAACTGAAGAAAGGCATGTGATTCTATTGCTAATATTAGGAATTAAGTTCTTAAATGTTATAAGTGGATGGCAACAATGTTCATTAACACACTTGAGATTTTCATTGGGCTTACTGAAGGGTTTATAGAAATTAATATTGTGGCATAAAGTAAGTCAAAAATGTCAGTTCTAGTTAAGTTAGTGTCAGCAGAAAATTTAAATCCTAAAGAAATAAAGGTGGAAATCAACTGTTTTCTGCAGGAATCTATAGTGTGGCTTACACAACTCTGTGGAACTTTACATATACATACATACATACATACTGTTTTTTTGTAAACTTTCCCTATATATATATATATAGATTCAGATGAACATGGTACTTAAGTTGAGGCACCAGAATTTAGTATGGTATTATCCATATAATTTCAAAGTAAGGTGATTAAAATCAAAATAAGCATCAAGGATATCCAGAGGTAAGACAATAAGATCGTTTAATGCAACTCCATTTAATTGAACAATGCAATCTTTACATCAATTTAAAATGCAGTGCAATCTTTAGCTGCACAAAGACATAGAATTTAATTAAATTAGAACAGATGGACACATTAGTATAATTATACCTAAAATCTCCAAGAAGTTAATGAGATAGACAAAAAACATGCTGTCTCACTCAAGTATTGTTCTATTAAATGGAGTTGCATGAAACAATCATACTGCATTACCTCTAGATATCCTTGTTGCTTATTTTGATATATATATGCATATGTATCATCATCATCATTTAATACACATATTCCATATTGGCATGGACAACCGGTGTTGGTGTGCTTCTCTCCTTGTAACTTAATGGTTCACCAAGAGGTAAATAAAATAGAATAAGTACCAGGTTAAAAATAAAAGATTGGGGTTGATTTGTTCGACTAAAGACAATGCTCCAGCATGGTTGCAGTAAATGACTGAAAAAAAAATAAAATAGTAAAAGAATTATATAAATATATATATATATATATATATATATATATATATATATATATAGTGCAGTCCCAGTCAACTTGATTTTCAGAACAAATTTGACTGTACTATTAGTGTAGGGTTACACCAAAAATAATACTTAGTTGTTAATCATAAAATTACTTCCAAATAATAGCATCATTGTGTGTGTGTGTATTCATATATTCACTCATAAACACAATAACACGCTTAGTGGTACAATGTATCATGTTGACAGATATGATAACAAATATATTAAATTTCTTCTATTGAAATATATATATATTATATATATATATATATATATATATATATATAGCACTACAGTATAGAAATTTGGAGTTAAAACCTAAACTTGGCAAAGGAACACATACACTAAGCAATATAACATAGTTCTGGGCATTATTACATCCATCATTAGTTCCATTAATGTCTAAATTATGACCTTACACCAGTTCTGGTTGATCACAACAGTGATTCCAAAATTATATGTAATTATATGTATTGTATGTATGTGCATATGTGTGTATATAATAGATAGATAGATACATACATACATACATACATACATACATACATACATACATACATACATACATATACACAGAATAGATAGGTAGAGATGTATAGACATCTATATCTATCTTTGTGTGTGTTGTCTATCTGTTTGTATATATGTGTGCATATATGTGTATTGTATATCTATATATGCCTGTACAGAAATGCAATAACTGTGATGGTAATATATTTGACAAGTGACCACATGGACATACATTCAAATCTTCACACAGCCAAATAAGTCTATAGTTTACACATACACAATCACACACATTTATATAAGTATATACATATACATCATATACATATACTGTATGTGTATATATATATATATATATATATATATATATATATATATATATATATATATATAAAGATAGATAGATAGATAGATAGTTAACTCTACTTATTCATGTTTGCTTCACTGATGCAAAAAACAGGCTCCGCTCTGACTTCACACTTGATTGGTTAGAAGAAAGAAGAGTGTTCAGCTGTAAAAACAATCGCTCCAATAATAAGGCTTGTCACGGTTTCAAGAAGGATAGAAAAAGAAATGTATGTAAAATTATTAAAAAAAATAGCATTACTGATATACATGTGCATCTGTGTGTGTCTGTGTGTGTACTTATATCATCATCATACACACACATACAAACATATACACACACAAACATACGTACACACATGCACTCACATATTAATATATATATATATATATATATATATATATATTATATATGTGTGTGTGTGTGTGGAGGCACAATGGCCCAGTGGTTAGGGCAGCAGACTCACGGTTGGAGGATCGCGGTTTCAATTCCCGAACCGGGCGTTGTGTGTGTTTATTGAGCGAAAACATCTAAAGCTCCATGAGGCTCTGGCAGAGGGTGGTGGCGACCCCTGCTGTACTCTTTCTCTCACTCTTTCTTCTGTTGGCCCGCTTCCTTAGCCAGCGTGGTGGCGTCATTTGAAGGCTAAAACAATGCAAAGTGCATTGTGACCAGCGATGTGTAGCAACATTTGACAGCCTGGTCGGTCACGTGATCACATGATATATATATAGTTGCAGGAGTGGCTGTGTGGTTAGTAGCTTGCTTATCAACCACATGGTTCTGGGTTCAGTCCCACTGCTACTATAGCCTTGGGCCAATCAAAGCTTTGTGAGTGGATTTGGTAGATGGAAACTGAAAGAAGCCTGTTGTATATATGTATATGTATGAGTGTGTGTGTTTGTGTGTCTGTGTTTGTGCCCCAACATTGCTTGACAACCGATGCTGGTGTGTTTACCTGTAACTTACCAGTTTGGCAAAAGAGACCACTAGAATAAGTACTAGGCTTACAAAGAATAAGTCCTGGGGTCGATTTGCTCAACTAAAGGTGGTGCTCTGGCATGGCCACAGTCAAATGACTGAAACACGTAAAAGAATATATATACAATATACATTTTAAGTGATTGATATGGAAGACAAAGTGTAACTATAAGCTTTATTTAGCACAACAATCGTTTCAGCTGCCTTCTACACTGCTTCCTAGTGGGTAGGGAATGATGTAATGACATCAGATGCATCGCACAGTGCAGAGAACCTCATCAGGCTATGTAACATGCTTCAAAAGTTATAAAATTTACATCTTGCTCCAAGTGATATTAAAGTGTGTATATACAATTTACATATATACACATCTTACCACCACAATCTAGCATACAACATAATTATCATTCAACAGAACTCAGATTACCCTAGAAAATTTTAACTTAACAGATACTATGTAAATCCAAGACAAACTTAAAACCTCAATGACGGGTTATCTGACCAAAACTTTGAAGTCACTATTTTTATTAAAGAATCATAAATTTGTATTCTACCAAATGTATTGAGTAATCTTTCAATTTAATGTAAAACTGTTTTTACGAAAAAAACATTAATATACATACATACATATATATATATATATTTATGTATGTATATATATATATATATATATATATATATATATATATATATGTGTGTGTGTGTGTGTATGTATGTATGTACACATGCACACACACACACACACATATATATACGAGGCTGAGTCAAATATTTTTTCAGATCTTCATTGATTGTTGGCAACTTGTGTCTCCACGTTATATCATTAATTTGATACAACTTGTTGTGCAGTCGTTGCTGAATTGTTTATTCTTTATTTTAAAGCTTTGATGATGAGTGTTGAAAAAATTGCATTTAGAGCCATTTTACATTACCTGTGGGGAAAATGGACTGAATGCAAGAGCAGCAGCAGAAGAAATTAATAATGTGGAAAGTCCAAGAATAGTCAATGGACGTGACACCAGCCTCAAAGCAAACCAAGGTTAGGGAAACCCTCTACTGTGGAAGGCAAGGCCTTACTTGAAATGGTTGAACTACAGCCAAGCACAAGTACTCATATATTGTCAGCAGAACTTGGTCCTTCAAAAAACACCATCAAATGACACCTTCATAAGCTTGGCCTTGTGAGCAGACACCGTTGAGAAGCTCCTCATGAACTGACAAATGACCAGGTTCCACAGTGCATGAACATTTGCAAACAACTGTAGGCAAATCCTCAAGATACTCACTTTTGGCCTCGAATTGCAACTGGGGATGGAAAACGCATCTATTTTCAAAATTCTATTAAGAGAGATGAATAGTTTCATTCCAGCCAGACTTCAGAACTTGTCAAATAAGGGTGATTTGAACAGAAGGTCATGTGTGTTTTGTGGAATTTCAAGGGGTTATTGCACTTTAGGCTTGTCCCAGGTGGTCATACTGTAAACACTAGCCTTTATGCTCAATAACTGCAGTGATTATGTAATGCTTTGAAAGCCCACTACTCAGCATTATTCAATTGAAGTTGCACACTCCCCCAGCATGACAATGTCTCAGCACACACTTGCAGTGTGACCAAATGCAAACTTAAGGAATGCAAGGAGCTGGAATTGCTGCCACACCCTACCTACAGTTCACACCTTGCACTATCAGATTACCACCTTTCCATGAGCTGTGGTTCATTTTGTGCATGGACAAAGGTTTAACAATAAGAATGTAGAATAAGCTGAAAACAGGCACAGGGAGTTTTGTCTCTACACAAACCAAATGATATAAGCATGGAATTGAGCTTCTGGTGTAATGATAGCAACAGACAGTAGAATATGATGGGATTTATTTTGATAGATAAACATTTTCCATATGTAATTTGTCTGAACTATTTATTAAAGCTTGAAATATTAAAAAATATATTTTACTCATATATATGTATATATACATGTATATAGCATTTGAAAGATGGATAAACACTGGTCAGCTTGAATTGTAAATTTATATGGAGTACAAAATACATTTTACAGCTTAATCCTTTAGCATTCAAACCAGCCATATCCAGCCAAAATATTCTACCATTTTTATGTTCAATCTAACCAGATCTGGCCTCTCGTACCTACACTAAAATTCATTTTAAATATAAACAATCACCCTCACCAAAAAGGGTAAGTGTAAGAGGCCAGACCATGACAAGTTGAACATAAAACAGGTAGAATATTTTGGCCAGATATGGCCAGTTTGAATGTTGAAGGGTTAAGGTGGTGCCCCAGGATGGTCACAGTCCAATGACTGAAACAAGTAAAAGATAAAGATATAAAATATATAACTATAACTGGCACTCCATCGGTTACGACAATGAGGGTTCCAGTTGATCCGACCAACAGAACAGCCTGCTCATGAAATTAATGTGCAAGTGGTTGAGCACTCCACAGACACAATGTACCCTTAATGTAGTTCTCAAGGAAATTCAGTGTGACACAGAATGGGATAAGGCTGACCCTTCGAAATACGGTACTACATATTTTTGCCAGCTGAGTGTAGTGGAGCAGTGTGAAAGTAAAGTGTCTCACTCAAGGACATAATGCACCACCAGGAATTGAACTTAAGACCCAATGATCAGGAGCTGAATACTCCTAACCACTAAGCCACATGCCTTCACAATTTATATTGTTAGATATATTACTGAAGAGCACCTGTAATTCTTTCTTTTTAAAAAAGCTTGTTCCATTCGAATTCACTCAAAAATATTTATACATATTTTGATGCATCTCTTCCACCATAGAATAAAAATGGAAGTATTTTCTTATGATGAAAATGTTACAAGAATTTTTTTTTCTTTAACTATTAGTTTACTCAGAGTTTTCAGGTTTGTAAAGAGAAGCAAAGTTAAGAAAACAGCAAAAAATTCTTAACCATGTTGATGTTACCAGAATTATAAGAAACAAGCCTAGACAATATGGCAATTTATAACAAAGATATTGAATTTACAGCAAGACATGCTGAGAAAAATCAAAGATGATAATGGTAGGTTCCATGTTTGTAGAGGTGGAGAATTTCTGTAAAATTGTTTTGTCTTTTGCTATGGTTGTCACGTTTTGTTATTACCAGAACAAAATATTGGTATTAAATAAACATTGTGCAAGTAACTTGTTATTGTTGTTGGCAGTGCTATTATTGAAATGTTTGTTGAAATTTTTATTGTTTCCAATTATATATTACTTTTGCTTTTCTTTTATTAGGCTGCTTAAATCAGATTGCCAATACTTTGCTTATATTTTTCCCTGTGTTATATCCATTTTTCTGTGCAAGCATGGATGGCGGCATAATGTTCACAAATTTGTACATTTACATATAATTTTACAGACGGTTTCCCTTTTTGCCACATATTCAAAAATGAAGTTTGAATGGAATATTTTTGTCTAGCAGGGAGGCTAAAACATGGGAATTTATATGGCTTAGACAAAAATACATAACAATATAGGCATAGACATGGCTGTGTGGTAAGAAACTTGCTTCCCAACCATGTGGTTCTGAGTTCAGCTCCACTGCATGGCACCTTGGGCAAGTGTCTTCTTCTATAGCCTCAGGCCAACCAAAGCTTTGTGAGTGGATTTGGTAGATGGAAACTGAAGGAAGCCATTATATATTCTTTTACCTGTCTCAGTCATTTGACTGCGGCCATGCTGGGGTACCACCTTTAGTCATATAAATCAACACCAGGACTCATTCTTTGTAAGCCAAGTACCTATTCCATTGGTCTCTCTTGCCAAATCGCTAAGCTACAGGGATATAAACACACCAACATCAGTTGTCAAGCGATGGTGATGGGGTCAAATACAGACACACAAACATATATATATATATATGACGGGCTTCTTTCAGTTTCGATCTACCAAATCCTCTCACAAGGTTTTGGTTGGCTTGTAGCTATAGTAGAAGACACTTCCCAAGGTGCCATGCAGTGAAACTGAACCCGGAACTATGTGGTTGGGAAGCAAGCTTCTTACCACATAGCTACACCTGCACCTATATGTATATATCTATGTGTATGTGTCTTTGTGTCTGTGTTTGTACCCCACCTCCATCACTGCTTAACTACTGGTGTTGTCATCCCCTTAATTTAGCAGTTAAGCAAAAGAGACTGATAGAATAAGTAATAGGCTTAAAAAATAAGTCCTGGAGTCAATTTGTTTGACTAAAACCCTTCAAGGTGGTGCTCAGGTATGACCACAGTCAGATGACTGAAACAAGTAAAAGAATAAAAGAAAGAATACCTGGGGATAATTTGAACTCCTAGCATTGTAATCAGGAGTCCAGAAACCTTATCACATTATAGATATACCTTTCTGGTTATCATATCTTTCCACTATTGTTGTTCTTTGTTTGGCAAATGATAATCACTTATAAAGAAAAGGCACAGTAATACCTCGCTTTACAAGGACCTGCTTTATGAGACCCCAGGTTTCCAAATTTTATTTTTCAAGCACAAGATCCAAATTTTGAATGAATTACAAAAGTTTCTGTCTCCATAACAAATGCTTCTGTAGGTTACTGAGAAATTTATAGAGAGCAAAAAATTGTTTCTCCTAAGCAAACAAGTCTAGACTCGTTTTTTTAAGAAGAAATCTACAAGTCAGTCAATAAGTGCTTGTGAATTGGTGACTGCATCTACAAGTGATGGTGTACACAAGTCTAGTGTGAGTGAAAGTGATTCAGAAAACAATTATAATATTTTTTATTATAAATGATCTTGACATTATTTTTACTTTACATAAAATATTCTTTACATTCTACTGTTATTGTATTGCCATTTATTTACAAGTATTATAAATTTTTTCGGTAAAATTTTTTTCTGGGAATGGATTATGATCTATAACATTGCTACTATAGGAAATTATTGCTCTGCTTTATGAGTTTTCACTTCACGAGCAGTCTCTGGGAACAAATTAACTCGTATATTGAAACATTAGTTACTTCTTTATTACCCACAAGGGGCTAAAGATAGAAGGGACAAACAAGGACAGACAAATGGATTAAGTCGATTACATCGACCCCAGTGCATAACTGGTACTTAATTTATCAACCCCGAAAGGATGAAAGGCAAAGTCGACCTTGGCGGAATTTGAACTGAGAACGTAGCGGCAGACAAAATACCGCTAAGCATTTCGCCTGACATGCTAACATTTCTGCCAGCTCGCAGCCTTATATTGAAACATTACTGTATATGTAATTCTCCATTCATCTATAATACAAGGTCTAAAGCTGACTGTGCAGGAGATTTTATCGCTTAGGTATGGATTTTCACTGAACTTTTGAATTTTGGAGAATATCATTTGAAAATAGTTTATAATCAATTTTTTTTTGTATACTTCAAATAAATAAATTCTGGATTATAACTCATGTTCCATATGATAATATGTCACATCTATTTATTTATTTTTTCTCTGTAACTTTTGAATTTAATGAACTATCAGAATGAGCATGATGGGGAGAGAAATTAAGTGTGAAAAGGAAAGTAAGAAAGAGAGAAAATAAGACAAACAGAGAATGACAATAATTAGATGAAGTGAAAGGCAGAGTAAAGGAGAGAGGTAAACTAAATATGTAACAGTAAGAGAAAGAGTGTGCAAAAAATTAAGAAAGAGAACTTGATAACTAGATTTAGTCAGAATAGAGACAAACAGAGACAGACAGACAGAGAGATGAGCAAGACTACGCAGCAGACGTTTGGATATCATCATTTCAAATCAGATTATAACACTCTTTCTCTCTCTCCCTCTCCCTCTCCTTCTTCCTCCCTCTCTCTCTTTTTCAAGTGTATCTTAGTAAATAGATGATTGTATGTTCAATTGAGAAGCTAAATGTTCCAATATCCATATCAACAAGTAGGACACCAGGACTGGGTGGGTACTTAGTATTGAGTTAACAGTAGGGTAAAATAACCCTTAGTTGTCATTTAATGGTTGTATACTGCAAGTATGTACACACACACACATCATATATGTATATATATATATATACATATACACACACACACACATCATATATATATATATATATATATATAATATATATATATATACACACACACATACACATAGGTGCCAAATTTAATATAAACTGTAGAGCCAGGTAGGTTCCATGGGTGGCATATGTATAAAAGAGGAACACAACTATTGTTCAAAATTCACAAAAACTGTTTGGTTAATATGTCATCTTCTGATCTTACCTTGCCTGTTTAATCACTTAAAATTTACCTGATGATGTTAGGTTTTTGCAATTGCATAATCTGAGACTGCATCAATAAAATGCTACTGAAACAGCTGTTGTGAATGTTGAACCTCGCTTGGTGCCTTCTTTATATATATATATATATATATATATATATATACATACATATATATACATATATATACATGACTTTTTTCTATTCCTGAGTGTTATACTAATAAATCTGTTTGTTTGGTACACCACCTGTCTTCGTCTTTTGTTTTTTTCATAAACTCTCCCTATATATATATATATATATAAAACCAAAGTCTTATACCACTACACGTCCATACTTGCACACCTCCACATAGCAACACACATCCCAAGAAACCATACATACATGCACATATACACCTCCTTTTTTGCTCATCCCTATACATGGATAGCCTCCAACATATACACATACCTCCTCCTCGTACTCCTTTCCTAACCCCCATTCATACAGCTGCATTCTTATCTAGTCTCTAACTCCTTTATTTTTGTTTTCTCCTGCCACCTTTTCTCATTTTCCTCCTCATTTATTATTTTCTTTTCACCCTTTCTCCTGATGAAGGACTATTGTCCAAAATGTCAAGATTCTTTTCCCTTCTTTTTAAGTGTTGAGCTAATGTACTTGTCCCTCTAGTGTTATTTTCTTTTTTGTGCTCATTACTTTCTTTATATATGTGTACGTGTGTGGGAGGGTTGTATGTATTCCTCTCTCACACACATACATATATATGTCTGTGTGATATATACATATATATAAAAATATATATAGATGTGTGTGTGTTTGTGTACGTGTATATATATATATATATATATATATATGTAAATGTGTGTGTGTATATATATATATATATATATATGCATACACACATATATTCATATATATATATTCATATATATATATTATATATATATATATATAATATATATATATATGTAAATGTGTGTGTGTATATATATATATATATATATATATGCATACACACATATATTCATATATATATATTCATATATATATATATATATATATATATATATATATATATATGCATACACACACATATTCATATATGTATATATATGTGCGTATGAATATATGTATGCATACATGTATGTATATATGTATATGTATGTATGCATATGCATGTATATATGTGTATATATGTATATATATATACATGTATATATATATATGTATATATATATATGTATGTATATATGTATGTATATATATGTGTGTGTATATGTGTGTGTGTGTATGAGTGTGTATGTATGTATATATATACACTCACACACAAATGTGTATATGTGTGTGTGTCTGAGTATTGTATTACATTAGGTCCTTTTGTGCTTAGCAATCATACTATTCAGTTTTGATGTTTCTATGCAATGTGAATTTTGTAGGAGTGATCTCCTTCATTGTCAAAATCTTGTTACAATTATATATTATTGCCTTTTCTCATCATGTATCTTGAAATGCAAACTCCACTAAAAATAGGAAATGGTATGTGCAGTCATTCAAGGAAGAATGGTTGCAAAATTCCAAATTTGAGGATTAGCTTCAACAAGATAAAAGTGAAGAAGCTAGGAACTGTAAACACTGCAATGTTACTCAGAGAAATACAAATAAATTCATACTAATGAAACACAAAACTTCTGTCACACAATACAAAATACTTTGATGTGGTTAAATCTAATGTTGATATTTCTCAATTCACTGTGGAAAAGAAGTCAATGGAGAATGAACAAACAGCCAAAGTGCACAGCTTATTGCTGACTATTGTTGAACATAACTTTCCCTTGGCAAATGTTGATCATCTTCTGATGGTATGCATGAGAATATTTCTGGACTGTAAGATTGCTGAAAAATTACAGTGAAAGGAATAAAACTTTTGTATGATATTCAGGCATGAATAGCCTTTCATGAGTGATGAGTGATGAGTGATAGTGATAATGAATCTCTGTAAGACATAAAAGTATTTTTTATCATGAGTGATGAAAGTACAGACATCTCCTTTTTATTTTTACTGTATTTGAGAGTTCTGAATAAGCATGAGGTCGTTGATACATTGTTAAATACAGTAGTTTTCAAAAATGGAACAGCGCTTGATCTTAACAATTATGTCAAACCTACCTTGTATAAAAGAAATATTTCTCTAAGAATCATTGTTGGATTCGCAAGTGATAAACGTTTTTTTCTATAACAGGCACCAAAGAATAGGTTCCAGAAATTATTGAAAGATGATGTGGCTTCACTTTTACTATGGGAACGTGTTATTCTTTTGCTCTTTCTGCTAGTCCAGCTGTCAATGTATCATTCTCATATACAGAGGCTTTTTTTTCTTGGAGTAGCAAGAAACAATGTAAATTTTCACTTATTCAAGAAGTCATTCTGATAACTCACCACAAAATACCTAAACTTGCTTAAACAAATTGGGCTTCTTGAGAAACAGTTATTACAATTTGATGTTTTACTTCTTTATTTCTGAAGTGAATCAAAAGTTGACAAAGGGGATGCTGCAAAGAAAACTTATAAGGCATGAAGCAATCGTGGAATCAAATACATGCTTACTTTTCCTTCAGAAAGTGAATTTACCGAATGCTGAGTTCAAACCTGAGCAATTCAAGCTACTTTATCTGTATTTATTGACATTATCAGAATACAAAACTCTCAAGTTCCTTTATTAAAGATTAACTAAGGAAAAAATTTAAATTTTAAGAAACTAACCCAAGCAATGAAAGTAATCACAAAAATAATAATGATGTTTACTTGCAAAGAAAGACAATAGCTCATTTTATTAGTGAGCCTTTTGTTGATGAAATCATGTTAGAAGATTTAAAACTGAATGTCAGCAATTCCCAGAGGAAATTTGTATTCAAAGAAGACTTCCTTCTGTGAAGATGGAATCATGTTAAGTTAAAGATAAAAGACCCAAAGGTAGCTTATGATCACAGCATATCTCCAACATCTATCATTTTGCAAACTGTCCATTTCCCAATCACTGTGCCAGAAAGCAGTTTAATGATCTTGAGGATCACTGAAGAAGTAATTATTTAATGGAACACAGTTTACCAATCTCTATAGAAAATATTCCTGAAAACTGGTACAAATTGAAAGATATAAAAGATGACTTCATAAGTCAAAATGTTTTTTAATCCAATTTTATGCTAAATTTAAATATTTTGTTCATCATTTGCATGTGCTGAAAAAATATCTATTCTACAGATCTGTGTCAAAACAAAAAAATATTAATTCTTTAAATGCAGAGACTGTAAAATATACATGTATGTACATTATGATAATTCTTATTTAATTTCAGTCTACCCTGCTGGCATGAGCTGGATCATTTGATAGGAGTAGACAAGCCAAAGGAGTATGCCAAATATTTGTTTTGCCATGTTTTCTACAATTGAATGCCCTTCCCAATGGCAATCCCTTTATAAAATGCCCTGGGCATAGATCAGGTCACCAAGCAAATTGCTAGACAAGCCTTTTTGATTGGGTCGAGTTGTAGTAGAAAGAGAGAGAGAGAGAGAGAGAGAGAGAGAGGTGATTTTATGCAAGGTGTTGAGAGGCTAAAGTATGGTAGAGGGACTGGAACAGGTGTTGTTGTAAAGGAGATATGTGACTGCCTCAGCTAGAAAGTGATATAAAGATGGTAGTAAAGTGTCTAGGTGTACTCTCAAGGTTCAAGAAAATGAATGCAAGAGATAATAGGGACAGAGGATCAGGAAGAATGGGTGGGTAAGCTCACAAAAGGGTATAAGAATAGTGGCAGACGGATAGAGGTTGGGATGGAGGTGAATGCAGCAAATGCTGAAGAGTAGAGGCAGGGTTAGTTGTGAATATCAGTTTGAGGAGGAAGATGAAAGAAATAGGAGTGTGTCAGAGAGAAGGAGGTGATAAGTAGCAGTACAAAATGGTGGGGTAAAGAGCAGTAGTATAACACACTATATACTACTATATATAGTATATATATACTACTATAAATAAATGAGAAATAGAGAAGTGATGTGAAGTGTAGGAGGGAAAGAGATATGTACAGTGACAGAGATTGAGGTCAATGGTGCAAAGGGATGGATAAATTGGATGATGAACGATGAGGAGGAGGCTGTCAATAACAGATACGAAAGGGTGTTAAGAATGAGATATAGAAGCCACAAGATATAGCTTAGGAGAAAAAAAAATGTACAGTGGAAAATAAAGCATGAAGTGATGATATTGAGAATGAGGGATTAGCGACCAAAGGAAGTGATTCAAAGAAGAAGGATAAGCTGGACAAAAGGTGATGAAATTTACACAGTTCTGCTCTCATATAACCACATTAGCTCCAATAGAGAGAAGAGTGATGAAGGGATGGGAGGTAGGAAGATGAATTGTGGGGAAGGTTTAACAGTACAGATCAGGTGCAGGAGCATAGACATAAATTATATACTTTTAGGAGCTCATTTTTACTGATACATATACATCTTCTTGAGCTAACAAATTATCATTCATATTGATCCTTTGTCATTTCCTCTGTGAGGCTCAACATCCATATGCAATGTGTTTGAGGATGATGAATGGATTAGATGGGTGCTGATGAAGGAGCAAAAAACCCCAAAATATAGCATATACGCCCATTACCCATTTTACATCTTCAATCTCATTGTTTGTTTGCATCTGATGTCTCATCTACAAAACGTTGTAGCAAAAATCAGTGCTGGCTATAATTTCCATAGAATAGCTGTAGAAATAACTTTAACAAAATAATGTAAAGCACACTGCTAACACAGTAGAATGTGATATTGATTTATAAAAACGTTTAATATGCTTTATAGTATATTATGGTTCTGTAACAAAATACCACATACCTACAAATCATTAGAAAGCTAAAGGGTCCTGTTTTACAGTATCTTGTAGGCATCTCAAAATTCTGAGCTCAAATTTTTGCATAGACATGTCTGCATTTCACTTTTTAGTGTTAATGTTATAAGAATGAATAATATATTCATGGTGAATTTTCTGACACTGGCTCCTCTTCAAAAGAGACGTTCTGTCTAGAAAAGCAGTGTAAAGGAAAATGCTAGCAGAAATCTTAGTAGTAACAGATTTATCTCCCTTCCTTTTGCTCTCACGGGTGACTGGGCAACAATATCCTAACTACACTGGCAACGATTCATAAATGAAATTCATTTCAATTGAATTCATTGCTCTTCTATTTACCAGCTTCAACTAAAGTAAGCAGAGAAAAGCTGAATACTGATGGATGGCTAATACTGTAAATACCCATTCAGGTATGGAACATGTCAAGAATGCCAATGACCAGTAAGGAGGAATGAATGCTTGATGCCAACGAAAAATGACATGATATATGCTCATGCCGGATTCCAGAGAAGAGTTTCTTTTGAAATAAGAACATCATTGTTAAGAAAGAGGGGGGAAAAAAATATTGCCACAGACAGAAACCACTTAGAAATATATAGCTCAATGCACAATAACTTGGTAACTATGGCAACAACAGGTGTCCAAGACTGCTAAATGCATACAGTACAGAGAAAAGAAATTAGTCTCTAAGATATTATTTTCTATCGAGAATAGTTTTTAAAACATAAACTTGCTTACAACAAGTGTATTGTTGTAGTGAATTATTATTCAGCAAAGGTTTGGAACATACAAAATGTGAATTAATTTTTTAAAAATAGATATTTTACAAGAATAAAATATATTCATTACAATAATTTTCCTCTTCAGGAATGAAATTATTTTTAAAAAAGAGAAAGAAGCAACTGTGGTTTGAAAAGGTTGAAAACCAGTTTAGTAATAATAAAAAAAAAAAAATAATAATAATAATATAATAATAATAATAAAATGTGAATATAAAACATTAATACTAATAATATAAGCAACATTTTGCGTACATATGTGAGTGTGTTTGGTTAAAATTTTTTCTGAGTATTAGATTTCTGTTTTCTATACAGAACATTAGCGAGTTTCAACTCACTGGATTCTGAGTTCAAACTCATCCAAACTCAACTTTGCTTTTCAGATCTACAAGAGTGTTGCAGGTATACAATTATGATCCAACTGACTGTAGCAGCACCATTTAATATTTCTAGCTCTGTTGTAATGTGAGAAATTAATATTAGTTCTATGGAGAAAAATACCATTGAGACAGCAGACATGACTGTGTTGTGGTAAGGAGCTCGTTTCCCAGCTGCATGGTTCCAGGTTCAGTCCCACTGTGAGGCACCTTTGAAGTGTCTTCAGCTATAGCTTCAGTTTGACCAAAGTGTGTGTGTATACATGTGTGTGTGTGTGCATACATGAATGTGTGTGCATATGTGCAATATGTGTGCATGTGTGTGCAAGTGTGTATGTCTATGCATATGTGTGTGCAAGTCTCTGTGTATGTGCGAGTGTGTATGTGGGTGCGAGTGTGTGTGTGTGTGCGAGTGTGTGTGTGAGCGAGTGTGTGTGTATATGTGTGAGTGTGTGTGTGTGTGCACACATTTCTTTGTGCTTGTGTTTGTCCCCCATCACTGCTTCAGAAGCAGTGTCGGTGAATTTACATTGCCTGTAATTTGACAGTTTGGTAAAAGCAACTGGTAGACTACATACCAGGCTTAAAGACAAAAATAAATGCTGAGGTTGATTCATTTGATTAAAATTCTTCAAGGTGGAACCCCAGCATGGCCACAGTCTAATAACTGAAACAAGCAAAAGTGTAAAAATGTAAAGTTCTGTTATGGTCACCACCTAAGTTTTGATTTTCATTTGAAACCATTTCATACTACTTACCTATCAAATGGTCTTAACATAGACATGAACATCATGCAAATTTATCTCCTTCCACTGTAAAACTAAGATTCATGTTGATGAAAGGAATAAAAAGAAATGGTTGAGGAACTTGTTCAAACATAGAACTTAATATGTTCCAAAGAGGAGAGAGTGAACAATGTATTTTTATTTAAATGCCGCCAGAAACATGAGTCACTAAGACTAAGGATCTTTGTTGTAAACACATAGAAGCTACCCTATTGTATTTTTGATAAAATGTGAAGTAATTTTGTGCCAGCAAATAAACGTTCAACTGGTGTTGCTACATTAATCCTTTGGAGCTCACATGTAACAAACCAGGAGAAAAGTAGAAAACAGAGTTCTTTCTTATACAGCTTGACCAACAAATTGTCTAGGAGGGGCAACTTATATGTCTAGAAACATATATAGTATATATAGAAATAGTGTTCATTTGTTTGACCTAACTGAATTTTTAACCCTTTAGCATTCAGATTACTTTGTCAAATGTAATGCTATTCATTTACATTGTTTTGAATTAATCATGCAATATTTTGCAGATTTGAGGGTTTGATGACATAATTGTTTAATTTTAGAATTGGATCTAGTTGGTTTGAAGATAAAACAGGAAGAATATTTTGGTCAGATATGGCTGGTTTAAATACAAGAGCTTTAAGACGGGTTCATAGCTTGAGGTATATTTCAGTTTCTAACTCCTACTCATGTCCAGATGTTTTTGCCTTTACCCCAATGCAAATGCTCAAAGGTGAAGACAGAGCATATAGAAGTATGGGCCTGGCTTTTAAGTCCAATGACTCTTCCATAACTTTGGTTCCCTTTAATTGTCCCTACCTTAACTGTTTTTATAACATTTAGTAATAATTTTTTTTTTTTGAAAGGAGTCCCAATATGTAGACACAAGTCTTCTTTGATTTAATGCATAAAGCAAAATGATGATATGAAGGAAAACCAATTACTTTTCTCAAAAGAACATCTCTTGATGTTTCTAACCTCTTGTTATTGAAACTATTCACAGCCAGATGAGAACATGAGAATGTCATTAACTATCATAGGTATTGTGCTAATAGCAATATCAGTACCCCAACACCATAAGCTATAATATTTTCCCCATACAATTTTTAAAGATTAATAAATGATACGAAAATATATTTATATAGCGAATTAAATGAGTTTTTCCAAATAAACAAACATATTGAAATATATTTATTTAGACATCAAGAATATTTGATTTATCCTGAAGTGGTTATTGTTTTTCAGATTTGTAGTTTGGCTAAGATTGCAGAAAATTAATGCCTATAAATACAATTTAAATTACAAGAGATAAGCAATCTTGTACATACCCTGCCACACACACTCACACATTCGTTCACATACATAAACATAAGAACCAGCACATTTATATATATATATACGCAAGCATTTACACTTATATGTATTATTACAGATACCTACATATATGTTTGCATAATTTTGGATTTCTATAGTGAATTTTGAAAACCCATTTAAGATTTATAGCAAAGATTTCCTTCCTTGGAGAAAATGTTTAAACTCTTATACAATTCACAAATGTATATGCTACTGAGAGGGAAAGGGAAAAGAAATTGTTGTTTCTGTATTATCAACAGATTCATACATTAAAAGTGAAATGACCCTATTTCCTTTCCAAGTGGGAATTGCTTAAATTTGTTCTACTATAAATGTATGCATTACAAGTATGGCTTCTTGTCATTTCTTCATAACAGTTAGAGATAAAGAAGATTCATGGTGTTACCCTAACAAACATAAAACTAACATTTAATTGATATCTCTATGATAGACATATTTGGTACTCCTTCGAACATAGTAGCTAAATCCCTTTCTGTACAAATTCTGTGTATGCATGTGGCTGTTGTATATTTATTATTTGTGTATATAAATATGTATATATTATATATATATAATATATATATATATATATATTATATATATATATATATATATATATATATATATATATACATGTATATTATATGTGTGTGTGGGCATAGATATATATTTACATCTGTGTACATATATAGATACATATATATTATATATGTGCATATATATACGTAGATAGATTGATAGATATACAAACACATCTTGATACATATAAATTATGTATATTATTAATATCCCGTACCACTGCTGTAGTCTCCTTTAGAGAGACTTAGAAATATTAATATTTCTATTTTTGAAAACCAGTGGATGTATTTCACTGAATTTAGGTATATAATCCTTTGAACAGATGGTCAGTAGTGATGCCTGCTGGGTTTGGCTGCTCTACATTGATAAGGGGCAAATACCAAAAAACTAGTCTGTAGATGCCTGACCAGCAAGGGGAAGTGGCTGATCTTCCCTGTTCAAAGGTTATAATGGACACAGGTTCGTGTGTCACATATCTAGCTAGAGGCGTAAGCCTCTTGGAGCTAATCAACAGCAGCATTCGTCCTATTTTCCTGGACTGCCATGTTAGCTTGGCGATAACTTTTAATATCCAGTACCACTGTCGTAGTCTCCTTTAGAGAGACTTAGAAATATTAATATTTCTATTTTGAAAACCAGTGGATGTGTTCCACTAAATTTAGGTAAATAATCCTTTGAACAGACGGTCAGTAGTGATGCCTGCTGGGTTCAGTTACTCTACATTGATAAGGGGCAAATAACCTGAAACTCACTTCATTCCTTGCAAGCAGTCACAGCCCATGTTTCACTGCCATGTAGCATAGCTGTTCCCACACATGCATCATACAGCTTACCTTTTACTCTGAGCGAGAGGCCCTTTGTCACCAGCAGAGGTAGGAGCTCTCTGAACTTTGCCCAGGCTATTCTTATTCTAGCAGCTACACTTTGAGAGCATCTGCCTCTGCTACTGACTTGGTCCCCTCGGTAACGGAAGTTATACATATATAGGGACAGCTGATGAAGGGGATTTTTCTTGTGTAGTTGTCTTGTACTCTGTTTTTTCGTTGTTAAAAAAATGGTCCGTTCCATGCTTGTTTTGACTTTTTCGTTTCTCGTTGAGTTCTACGTCTATTTGTGGTGTCCTGTACTCACATATATATATTTATATATGCATGTATATATACATGTAGATGTAGGTACGTACATATATGTTTGTATGTATGCATATATTTTATTTATTACACTATTGTATGACTGAGTGCCCTCGTGTCGATTCGATTCGATTCAATTCGTTTCATTTTGTTTCGTTTCTTCTTCTTCTCTAAGCTGGTTTATATATATATATATATATATATATATGTGAAGGCGCATGGCTCAGTGGTTAGAGCGTCGAGCTTACGATCGTGAGGTTGTGAGCTCGAATCCCGGACCGGGCTGCGCGTTGTATTCTTGAGCAAGACACTTTATTTCACGTTGCTCCAGTTCACTCAGCTGTAGAAATGAGTTGCGACGTCACAGGTGCCAAGCTGTATCGACCTTTGTCTTTCCCTTGGATAACACTGGTGGCGTGGAGAGGGGAGGCCGGTATGCATGGACGACTACTGGTCTTCCATAAAAAACAACCTTGCCCAGATTTGTGCCTCAGAGGGTAACTCTCTAGGTGCAAACCCATGGTCACTCATGACCGAAGGGGGTCTTTACCCTTTATATATATATACACATATATGTATGTATACATATAGATACATATGTACATGTGTGTGTCTGTGTTTTTTGTGTGTCTGTAAACTTAGATCTAACACTCTTAGCTTAGAGTGATTACTGCAGCACCACCACTCCAATGAATAGTGTTCTGCACTTTAACGTCATCTGTTTCATTGTTCTAGGTTAACTGAGTTTTCAGGTTCACATCTATTACTGATATTGCTTGGAGAAATTACTTCATATCTTCCTCTCTGTCTCCACTGCTATAGTTGTGAGTATTATGTTGTTGTTTTTTTGTTTTTTTGGTGGGTGGGTGGACTCAGCTTATTTCCTGAGAGCAGCTCCCTGCATTACATTTAAGTTATCACAAAAACAGTTTCTTACAGACAGCCTTTCTATCAAACCCATGTTATATATCTAGCAAATCCTATTCAAGAAATTCATAATCCTGAACTCTCTAATTTACTTCTTATAAAACTCTAAAACTCAATAATAAACTTCATTACTAAAGCACATGCTTTTAGTGGCTCATTACTGAATTTTAGATATCTTAAAAGCTGTATCATCAAATATACATTGAATTGCAAATGTAATACAATGGAATTCATCCAACACCCAATGAGAAATTGACTTTTCTTTGACTATCAACATGTACTGTAATAGCTTGTTGACCTAATGAAATGAAATTAATGATAGCTTACTTGTAAAATGCAAATTAGGATTTATTTAGTTAATTATTCACACTCAGTAGCTAATTAAAGGAAACCAAAGAAATACCAACTAGGCTATCTTCAACAAAACCCACCGCAAACTTTTACCCAATAATTTCAGTATGGAATGGAAGTTGTAAAATATCAAAAAAGAAAAATTATTTTCAATTAGTTACCAATATTAAATTTTCATTTGTCTTTTATTCAAATAAAAGTATTTAGTACTAACTATGAACAAGACTCTCCTTTCATGGTGCTTCATAGATAGCCACACCTTCCACTTAAAGATGTGATTGTCCTTTCTATTCCAAATCAATTTAACTTACAGGCACTTATGTTATTGACTACAAAAAGGACAAAAGACTGAATCAATACTGAAAGAGCTGGCATTTTGCCACTTAATCACCATCATTGATATAATAGCTTGGTAAATGTTTGAAAATAGTAAAATTACAGACAGGTCTAAGCAGGCAGCAAGATAAAATGAGGTGTAGTCCAGATTACAGGAAATATTCTATAGTAAGATTGTTACAAACGCTCATTTGCTGCTCTTGTCAACCTACAAAAATTATTTTCCAGCAAAAAGCAGTTTACAGAAATTATTACTATCCTCCTCCTTCTACTACTACTACTACTACTACTACTGCTGTTGCTGCTGCTGCTGCTGTTGCTACAACTACTACTACTGCTGCTACTACTACTCATCCTTATCATCATCATCCTTATCCTCCTACTTCTCCCCCCTCCTCCTCCTCATCATCATCATCGTCATCAACAAATACCACAAAATTCTGTTCATTACTTTAATAATTTTGGCAATCAACTAATTGCCTTTTGCTTCTGATTTAGGTACAATGCCAGTAATTTTGAAGGGAGGAGTTAGTCAATACCATAGACTCCTCCCCTATTATATCACTGATACACTATTTTATCATCCTCAAAAAGGATGAAAAGTAAAATTGACCAAAATGGGAACTGAACTCACAACTGTAAGGCATTGGATAAATACTGCAAGATATTTTCCAATGCTCCATTCATCCATGTCTTTAGAGTGTGAGAAAATACCTTGTGATATTTATTCCTGTGATTTACATTCTGAGTTCAAATCCAGTCAAAGTCAACTTTGTCTTTTATCTTTGTGGGGTTGATTAAATAAGGTACCAGTCAAATAAGATACCAGTCAAGGTGCCAGTCAAGTCCTCTCGAAATTGCTGACTTTGTGCCAAAATTAGAAACCATTATTATTATTCTTGTTGTCATGGTAATTATTCAATATTTAAGGTGCCAAGGGCAGCGATCTGGCAGAAACGTTAGCATGCCGAGCGAAATATTTAGTGGTATTTCATCTGTCTTTTTGTGCTTTGATATTGGTGATATGTTTCCATCTTCACTCTCTAGCTCCTTACAAACTTTGTAGTTGAAAGATCTGGAAACTTAAAAGTTGTGATATTTCTAAATGCCTCTTCATTTCTCGTGTAAGATGAGGGTCTGCCATTATTATTTTCTGAAACAAAGATTATACAGAGTTAACAAAAACTACAGCAATGACCCCAAAAAGGTATGTCCTCAAATACCTTATGCACCCTGTATATATACACACATACACACAATTCTTTCAGTTTCTCTCTACCAAATCTACTCACAAGGCTTTGGTTGGCACAAGGTTACAGTAGAAGACACTTGCAGGGAAACCATGCCATGGAACTGAGCCTGAAACCATGTGGCTGAGAAGCAAAAATTCTTAAAAACTTAACCATTCACATATTTACATCTATATATTTACATATTATTTTATATTCTGTATCTGTATTTGTGCAATTTACCAATTTTAACATATCTTAATATAATGCATTACAATTTTGCACCGTTCCATCCCGTTTCTATGCACATATATGTATACAATCACATTATACATGTTGCTTCATTTCTTATGTATTTCATATGAATGCATGGGCTGTCATAGCAGGTATACAAAACAAATATCCAAATTTGATGATAACTGCAATGACGGCAATGATGACGGCAGTGGTGGTGACGGTTGTAATAGTGCTTTTAGTGCTGGTGGTGGTGGTGGTGGTAGTTTTAGTGGTGGTGGTACTGGTGGTGATGGTGGTGGTGGTGGCAGCAGTCATGGTTTTAGTGGTAGTGGTAGTGATGCTGCTGGTGGTTTTAGGGGAAGTGGAGGTGATGTAATGATGATGATGGTCCTGATCATAATGATGATGATGTTAACAATGATGGTGGTGGTGAATGTGGTGGTGGTGGTGGTAATGCAGTTGTGGCAGCGGCGGCAGCAGTGGTGAGGTTGTGATGGTGGTGGCGGTGGTGCTAGTGGTGATAATGATGTCAGAGAAACTTTGTTGATAATGTGTGTTGTGCCAATAATGGCAGTGATAAAAAGAAAACATTGAAATGGAAGAATAAAGAGAACACAATGTGTGTAATTGTTGTTAAGTGAGACTGAATTCTAAAAATCATTAATTCATTGAATTAGGTCAGAAAGGATACTCTCTGTAGGGACTTTTATTTTTAAACTCAATTTATTATCTGCATTCAAAATGGGAAAAAATTTAAGTACCTGTATCTGAATGATGTCATGGATATTAAAAACCAATCTGACAATAACATGCACATACATATCACACCACATGCACACACATTTATTATAGCATCATCATCATAATTCTCATCATGGACAGTTTGACAGGAGCTGACCAGCTCAGGCTCCATGTCTGTTTTGGCATCGTTTCTACAGCTGGATGCCCTTCCTAACATAAACCACTTTACAGAGTGTACTGGCTGCTTTTACATGGCACTGATATGAGTGCCTTTTTGCATGGCACCTGTGCCCACAAGCCCACAAGATTAGGAGCACTCAGAACAGGCATGTCCCTTGTCTGCCCTGCATATATATATATATATGTTTTTTTTTATTCTATAATTTTTTTTACACATTTTAGCCCTAAGGTTGTGGCCATGTTGGAGCACTGCCAGTGTAATCAATTTTACAATGGTAAAATTTTATGTGATTGGCTTTTGGGGAAGGTTGGGGTTCAACATTGCTGCCCACTTTTGAGTTTCTTGCCGTGATATAGGATTATCTGTGACCTTGGATAGCTGGAGGTCAAGTCGTTTCTTGAAAACATCCCTCAGATATTTTGTCAAGGTATTCTGAAACCTCCCTTGCCCTCATTCTTATAGCAGTCAGATACAACCATAGTTTTGGTAAGTTAGCAACTGAACTTCAGAACCTCATATGTTCTTAAAATTTAAATCTACATCTTTATCTGTATATCTACCTTCTCTAAAATGTTACTACTTGATTTGAAAGCTTTTATATTATTGGAAAACCTATATAATTGGTTGAAGAGCACTCAGCATCTTAAATCTGCTGTAATTCTTACAACTTTTAATAAAATGTTGTAGTGCGAAACAATTGTACCAAATTACTGGAGTCATTCTTGTTGCTTATTTTTGATTATAATCACCCCGTTATTTTTTATGGGTAACACCATACAAAATTCTGGTGCAACTAAATTAAGTACCATATTCATTTGAATCTAAATTGTTGCTGATCTTACATATATATATATATATATATATATATATATATATATACACACACACACACACGCGCACAAACACACATGCACACACACACACATGCGCACGCACACATACACACACACACACATATATATATATATATATATATATATATATATATAAAACTTAGATATGTTTCGACCAAAGATTGGTCCAGGCCATATCTAACTTAATAGCACCACCTGATAGGACTATCTATATCCTTTTTAAGTCAAGTTTTATTTATGGTCCATTCAAGTAGTGAGTTCTTGTTGAATGAGTTGTATCCAGGTATGGGTGGCTTATCTGGTATTCCTTGAAGAAATCTATCCAGACTCTGTTTAAAGGTGATGGGATCCTTTTCCTCTTTAATCAGTTTTGGGACAATGTTAAACAGGGCAGGGCCTGTTGAGGAAAAGAAATTATGTCGCAGTGTATCTATATGTTGTGATCCTGAATTAGAAAGGGGACACATGGCCCTTGGTACCAGCCTTGGATGGACCTTGAAACTAATGTTCAGGTCGTTTGGGCAATTCTGGCAGTATATTCTCCACATCGTACAAATGATATACCGCTCGCAGCGACGCTGGAGAGAGTAGAGTTTCAAGGCTTTAAGGCGGTCCTAGTAATCGAGATCAGTCATACCTTCAATTTGTTTAGTGAGTGCCCTCTGGGGTGATTCAATCCTGGAGATGTTTTATTTTGTATGGGGAGACCACAAGGGGCAGCAGTATTCAAGGTGTGGCCATACAAAGGAGGAGAAAAGTGGAATGAGTTGGTAGGTGTATGTTTGCTGATGAAAGAGAGAGAAAGAGTGAGTCAGAAACAGATTACTCACTCAAGTATAATGGCTGGAGCCTCCTTTCATACTCAACAATGCTC
>NC_042999.1:124284620-124309620 GCF_006345805.1 Octopus sinensis
GACCCTAGGACTTATTTTTTTGTAAGCCTAATACTTATTCTATCAGTCTGTTTTGCCAAACTACTAAGTTACAAGGACATAAACACACAAACATCAGTTGTCAAGTGATGGTTGAGGAACAAACACAAAGACAGACACATAAATACACACACACACACATATAAATTTATATATACAACAGGCTTCTTTCAGCTCCTGTCTGCCAAATAGACTCACAAGGCTTTGGTCGGCCCAAGGCTATAGTAGAAAACACGTGCCCAAGGTGCCAAGCAGTGGGACTGAACTCAGAACCATGTGGTTGGGAAGTAAGTGACTTACCAAAGAGCCACATCTGTGCCTATGTACTTTTTACTTAAATGATCACAGGATTTTGATGTATCATTGCAGCTTCAACCAGTTCATTTTATGAAGGATATTGTACAAAAGATATTGTAAACAAAATCCTGTTTTATTTAAGCAAACATGAAACATAAATAGTGTAATAGTGTAAAATACGTTTTTCTTTTTGGAAATAACACATCATAAAAATATATTTAGAAGGTGTATTCAAAGATAAAAATCTCTAGACACTGGATAAAACAGTTCATTCCTTCTATAAAACATCAGACACGAGAAAAGTGTAAGTTCCCAAAACATTTACTACTAAAAACATCTACTTGAAAGATTTAATGATAAAACAGAATTAGAAAAAGGCCTTAAGCCACAAGCCAATTGACATTAAGAGGCAAGTCATCCTAGTTTTGTGTGTGTGTGTGTGTGTGTGTTTATATATATGTGTGTGTTGGGGGAGAGGGTGTACGTGTGTGTGTGTATGTATGTATATATCTTTGCCTTTTATCTTTTGCTTGTTTCAGTCATTAGACTGTGGCCATGCTGGGGCACTGCCTTGAATGAGTTAGTCAAACAAATCGTTCTCAGTACTTTTTTTTTAAAGCCTGGTACTTATTCTATTGGTTTCCTTTTGCCAAACTGCTAAGTTGCAGGGATGCAAACAAGCCAACACTGGTTGTCAAGCAATGGTGGGGGACAAACACAAACACACAAAGATATACACGTGCACATACACACATACACACACACACACGCACACATGTATATGATAGGCTTCTTTCAGTTTCCATCTACTGAAACCACTCACAAGGCTTCGGTTAGCCCAAGGCTAAAGCATCATTATGTAAGGTAAAGTTGTATTGTTAGGAAGTTTGCTTTACAGCTACATGCTACCGGGTTAAATCTCTCTATGACATCTTGGGCAAGTAAGTGTTTTCCACCTTAGCCTGATGTTAACCAATGCCTTGTGGATTGTAAATGTGTCCTTATGTCCACATCCATGTCCGTGTTTATGGTTAAAACTAGTATCAATGCTGTAACATAGCTTAACCATTCAGAAATATAAGTAGACAGAATAAATTCTCAGAAGTGAGTAGTGGGCTCAATGGGACTAACTAAATTCTTGAAGTTGGTGTCCCAACTTCCATCCCATGACTGATAGGACAAGTGCTAGGTTTAAAAAAAGTAAGTCCTTGCATCAATGTGTCCAATTAAATTCCTTCAAGGTGTTGCTCCAGCATGGCTACACTCAAGTGACTGAAACGGGTAAAAAAAAAGAATAAGAGAATAAAAGAATAAAAGAATGCTGTCAGCTGCTTCCTTTTCTGTGATTTTGCTTGATTCTTTTGCTTTGGTTCTTCTCTTGTTTGTGAAATAGCATTCATTTCTAAAATTTATTACATCTCTAACATCAAAATCTGCCTTCTGAAAATAATTTCGTCTATTTTTTATGTTTGTCTTTTATCTTTTACTTGTTTCAGTCATTAGACTGCGGCCATACTGGAGCATCATCATGAAGAGTTTTAGTTGTGTGAATCAGGCCCAGTACTTTCTTTTTTTCTTTTAAACCTAGTACTTATTCTGTTGGTCTCTTTTGCTAAACCACTAAGTTATGGAGATGTAAGCACTCCAACACTAGTTGTCAAACAGTGGTAGGAAACAAACACAGACACAAACACACACACATGCATACGCGCCATTATCATCATCATTTAACATCCACTTTCCATGCTGGCATGGGTTGGACAATATGACATGGAGCTGGCCGGCAGGGAGTTGTCCAGACTCCAACCATTTGTTGTGGCATGGTCTCTATGGCTGGATGCCCTTCCTAATGCCAACCACTTTACAGAGTGTGCAGGGTACTTTATATGTGCCAGCAGCATGGGTGCATTTACACAACACCAGCACCTGAAAGGACTAGCCTGTATGTGTAGAAGTGATCAGCTTCCACCTACCAAATCCACTCACAAGGCTTTGGTCAGCCCAAGGCTATAGCAGAAGACACTTGCCCAAGATGCCATGCAGTTGGACTGAACCTGGAACTATGTGATTAGGAAGAAAGCTTCTTACCACAAAGCTATGCCTGTGCCTTTAACTAAAATTTTAAGAAATGATTGAGCAGTTAACATTAATTATGAAGTGCAGATGATTGATAATCTAAAATGAGCTTGTAATTTTTGTAGTATCTTAGATTGAGGCTTCTTCACTTTGAGGTTAAATCATTTCAAGAACTTTGCTTCTATCCCTCCTAGTTCAAAAAAATAATTACCAATATCATTTTTTTGGATAGTACAAAACTGAAATGGTTCCAAAGCGAGAGAAATAATTACAATAATGATTGACATTTTTCTGCGAATGTAAGCTTTCTTATACTTCTTTTTGACAATAAAATTTATTTCCGTCAGTTATGATGAATATGTCTGCTTTTATCTTATTTCTAAGAAATAAGCAAATGCACACACATGCATGCACACACACACACACACATACACACAAACACACACACACACACACATGCATACAGACGCAGATTTGCATTTTCTAAAGAGATATAATCAATGTTTAAAGCTGTTCCCAACAGCATCTATCTGTTTTGAAGTATATAACATAATTTATTCAAAGGATTTCTTAGCTGATCATTAATTCAAGAAAAAATAATTCAAAATACTGGTTATCCATAGAGACTATTTCCAAGCCACATGATATTTTAGGAAACTGTTCTTCTCAAACAACAACTTGTTCATGAAAGCTGTTATTCCAGTGAGGTGTCTATTTTGAATACATTTTTCTTAGGGGATACCTTGTCCATGGAGACTGTTGTTTTAATTTAGAAACTATTTCTGGAAAATAGATTATCAAATAAGAATTGGACAAAGAAAAATTTTTAAACAATCATAATAGTTATTTTAAAATGATACAGAACAGTTTCACTTTTTGTCTCTAAATCAATACATATATATATCATCATCATCATCATCATCGTTTAACGTCCGTTTTCCGCGCTAGCACGGGTTGGACGGTTCGACCGGGGTCTGGGAAGCCAGGGGCTGCACCAGGCTCCAGTCTGATCTGGCAGAGTTTCTACAGCTGGATGCCCTTCCTAACGCTAACCACTCCGCGAGTGTAATGGGTGCTTTTTACGTGCCACCTGCACAGGTGCCAGGGGGGTCCGACGTCGTCCACGATTGGTTGGAGCTTCTAACGTGCCACCGGACGAAAGCCAGCCAAGGCAGCGCTGGCAACGGCCACGTTCGGATGGTGCTTTTTATGTGCCACCGGCACAGAAGCCAGTCGGGGCGGCGCTGGCATCGGCCATGTTCGGATGGTGCTTTTTATGTGTTACCGGAACAGAAGCCAGTCGAGGCGGCGCTGGCAACGGCCACGTACGGATGGTGCTTTTTATGTGCCACCGGCACAGGTATCACAACTACTATTTCCATTGATATTTATTTCGATGTTCATGTTCATGTACTTGACTCAACAGGTCTCCTCAAGCACAGCGGGACGTTCTGGGATCCAGGGTACTTTGAATGGGTAGGGGGCTATGCGGGACAAGTGCAGGAAGCAGCCCGGGTCTTTGCAGTCACAGCATATCTCCAGAGATCTTGGTCCTTCGCCATTGCCTCAGTGAGGCCCAACGCTCTGAGGTCATGCTTGACTACCTCATCCCATGTCTTCCTGGGTCTACCTCTCCCCCTGATACCTTCAACTGTTTGGGAGTGGCACTTCTTCACACATCTCTCCTCATCCATCCGCAGTACATGACCATACCATCGCAAGTGTCGCTCTTGCACACCACATCTGATGCTTCTTATGTCCAGCATTTCTCTCAGGGTGCTTACACTCTGTCGTGCGTGCACACTGACATTACACATCCAGTGGATCATGCTAGCTTAATTTATTTCAAGTCTACGCATGTCCTCTGCAGTCACGGCCCATGTTTCACTACCGTGAAGCATGGCAGTTCACACACATGCATCATACAATCTACCTTTCACTCTGAGCGAGAGACCCTTTGTCGCCAGTAGGGGTAGGAACTTTCTGAACTTTGCCCAGACTATTCGTATTCTAGTGGTGATACTCTCTGAGCATCCACCTCCACTACTAACTTGGTCACCCAGGTAGCGGAAACTATCAACTACTTCTAGTTTCTCCCCCTGGAGTGTGATGGAATCTGTTTTCTGAGTGTCTGTGGTGCCTATTGTCCTTGTGTATCTGCCGCACATGAAAGCTATCTTATCAGTTAATTTCCCTTTGATGTTGCTGCACCTCTTATGCGTCCATAGCTTACATTGGGTGCATCTTATGGAGTTTCTACCTACACCTTTCCTACAGATCAAGCAGGGCCACCTGCCCGAGGGGGTATGTACATACATACATACATACATAAAGGGTAAAGACCCCCTTCGGTCATGAATGACCATGGGATTGCACCTAGAAAGTTACCCTCCTAGACACAAGTCCAGGCAAGGTTGTTTATGGAAGACCAGCAGTCGCCCATGCATACCGGCCTCACATACATACATATATATATATATATATATACTTTATTTAAAAGCAGCAGAACTTCAACAAAACCTGTTACTCGGAGTTTCACGTTCCCGTTCGTTGGACAGTTTTGTTAACAAAACTGTCCGACAAACTGGAACATGAATCTCCGAGTAACAGGTTTTGTTGAATTTCTGCTGCATTTAAATAAAGCATATTACTCTACCCCTGGTATTTGAGTACTCTTTTTTCCATCTTGTTTCACATTTATGTGTTCACTCCAGTATATATATATATATATATATATATAATATATATATATATATATATATATATATATATATATATATATATAAAGCTTAATTGAAAGAGGATGTGTGGCATTCAATCTTATAATATACATGTATAGATGTAAGTATGTACATATATGTATGTATAATTGCATATATATATATATATATATACTTTATTTAAAAGCAGCAGAACTTCAACAAAACCTGTTACTCGGAGTTTCACGTTCCCGTTCGTTGGACAGTTTTGTTAACAAAACTGTCCGACAAACTGGAACATGAATCTCCGAGTAACAGGTTTTGTTGAATTTCTGCTGCATTTAAATAAAGCATATTACTCTACCCCTGGTATTTGAGTACTCTTTTTTCCATCTTGTTTCACATTTATGTGTTCACTCCAGTATATATATATATATATATATATATATATATATATATATATATATATATATATATATATATATATAAAGCTTAATTGAAAGAGGATGTGTGGCATTCAATCTTATAATATACATGTATAGATGTAAGTATGTACATATATGTATGTATAATTGCATATATATATATATATTATTTATATTATTATATGATTGAACACCATGCATCCTCTTCCAAGTAAGTTTTATCCATATACTTGTGCTTCATCCTTTTTTTTGTACACGTTTCATGACATCCTGTGCCCACATATATAAATATTATATATATGTGTATATATATATATATATATATATATATATATACACACACACACATAGACATATATACATATATGGGGGAGGGGTGCTGAAACATTCTTGACTTTAAGGATATTGCAAAAGGCCTGGCTGGAGGCCAAATCAATACCCACTCAAATGCAAGTGAAACATGGAAGAAAAAAACGTGAAAATCTTAAAATGTTGGTTGTCTTTCACCAAATGTACTTAAGAGAATTTTGCACTATGATCATGTCAAAAGGAAGTCTGATGAAGTGCATTGTCGTGAATACTCCATGGTCCAGTGATTTGACTAAGTATGTAACTGACTAGTCCGACAACAACCAGGTCATTGGTGTGCAAAAACAGCCTTGAGATGGTCACCAAGAGAAGAAGAGAAATATGGGGATCCCCACAGTTCACATGGCATTCAGGCAGATTGAAAACAATAGGGGAGAACTGCCACTTGATATTTAAGGGATGGACTAACTAAACTAACCACATGTACTCAACACTCTTTCTTCTGTTTTGCATCCAAATATGAAGATATATGTTTTATATTCAAATATAAAAATATATATATACATATATAATTGCTAAAGAGGACCACAAACATTAGGGCAAGGCAAACATCTCAAGTCGTATACATTATTATTATTGGAAAAAATTCAGTCTTATCCCCAAGTATCTCCTCTTTAACAATTATATAACCACTACATCGGAAATCTGCAATGGTTCCATAACTACCATCTTGGCTATAATCTTGGAGCCCTAGTAATCCGTTACAGCACTTAGCTAGTGTACCTAATCACTACACTCACGGAGTGGTTGGCGTTAGGAAGGGCATCCAGCTGTAGAAACATTGCCAGATAAGACTGGAGCCTGGTGCAGCCTTCTGGCTTCCCAGATCCACGGTCGAACCGTCCAACCCATGCTAGCATGGAGAACGGATGTTAAACGATGATGATGATGATGATGATGATATATGTATGTATGCAAAGTATCGAGGTTTAGTTCACAGATGATCTATATGTCTATATGTCTATGTGTATATATATATATATATATATATACACACACACACTCATATATGTATATACTTATATATACATATATATATATATATAAATATATATACATTTGGCGTTAGGAAGGGCATCCAGCTGTAGAAACACTGCCAGATCTGACTGGCCTGGTGCAGCCTTCGGGCTTGCCAGACCCCAGTTGAACCGTCCAACCCATGCTAGCATGGAAAGCGGACGTTAAACGATGATGATGATGATGATGATGATGATATATACATATACATATATAAGTGGAGGCGCAATGGCCCAGTGGTTAGGGCAGCGTACTCAAGGTTGTAGGATTGCGGTTTTGATTCCCAGACCAGGCATTGTGAGTGTTTATTGAGCGAAAACACCTAAAGTTCCACGAGGCTCCTGCAGTGGGTGGTGGCGATCCCTGCTGTACTCTTTTGCTACAACTTCCTTTCACTCTTTATTCTGTTGGCCTGCTTGCTTAGCCAGCAGGGTGGCATCATTCGAAGGCTAAAACAATGCGAACACATTGTGACCAGCGATGTGTAGCAACATCTGATGGTCTGGTCGGTCATGTGATATACATATATATATATATGCATACATATATATACATATATACATATCTATATATACATATATATACACTCATATGTATGTATGTATAAACATAAACACACAAACACCTAGATGATATATATATGTTTGTATGTATGTGCATATGTATATGTATTCATACCCAAATGCACACACATACACATAAATCGTTTTTAATTTATGTCCAAAGGTAATCGACATTTGACTACCCATTTTATTTGAAGAACAATATCTTGAGACAATTTAGTTAAATATATAGTATTCTAAAAATTGTAAAAATAAAAAAAAAAATTATATAGAGCATGGTTTAAAAAGCATTGAGGTAGAAGAGAAAACATGTATCGATTATTTTTTAGTACATTACAAATAATGCATGATGACACCCCCATCCCCATCTGCCTCACAACAACAAAAGCATGAAACAAGCAGAAAAGGACTTGAGCATTTTTTTCTGTGCTTGTATGGAATTTTATATTAGAATGACAGCTCGTAACACTCTGTATGCAGCATATATCACTATACAACCAGTTTATAACACTTTTTGTGTATATATAAATGAATCATACTTTATCCTGATTCAGCAGGGAATTTCCAGTAAAGCTGAATTCTTCCTATTACCATTCAAGTAGTATTCTAAGATTTAATGTTTGCTTATGATAACAATTTCTATGTGTCCCATCATATCGATAGAAATACCAGTGATATATAATAATAGGAAACTGATTGTGATGTTGCTATGAAATATATCCTGCTGCAAGTTTTAAGTTTGCATCGTACAGACAACGCTAGTTTTGTTTGAAAAGTACCTACGTTAGGCAGGAAATGTACACTGCTGTGTGTACAAAAAGACTTAAACACCATGACGCAGCATGACAATGTAAATAGATATATGATTTATTATACTTTGCTACCATGTGATAAAAAGTGAAATCTGTACACAACGGAAATGTATGAAGGTCATATAAAATGTAGCGTTTTATAAATGATGGTGAATTTGTTTTTTGTTTCTGTTGTTTTGTTTTTGTTTTTGCTTTTATTTTTGTTGTTTAATTATGCATGGAAAAGTAGTGCCCATGACTTTTGTAGATAGGTGGGATGGGAATTCAAGGGGACTGATGATTTGTGAAGGCAGGATTAGTTATAGTGATAAATGCAAATCCTAAGAGAGAAGTGCAGTATGTGCAATGAGAGAAGGAGGGAATGGCGTATTAGGTGGACTTCAATGGAAGAGTTGTGGAATGTTGTGTTATTTTGATGGATCAGAGGTTGTTGTAGATGCATCGGGATAGACAAAGAGAGGAGGCAATATATGTGGACTAGAGGTTGTCATGTATTAGTGAATAAATCTTTACCAGTCTTTTCAAATAGCCTTCTTTTTGAGATGATGTAGGATGTTTACCTATTTAGAAATAGCATCAGCTTTAATGTGGGATTAGAATACCAATGTATATCTGCACATTGGAAAATTAATACCACATTAAGGACGCTTTCATTTTAGAAACAGTGTAAGATCATCATCATCATCATCATCGACATTTGAAAGTTCATTTTTGATGCTGGCATGGGTTGGACAATTTGAAAGGAACTGGCAAGGCTAGGGGCCACACCAGCTTCCATAGCCTGTTTTGGCTTGGTTTCTACAGCTGGGTGCCTTTCCTAATGCCAGCTACTTTACAGAGGGTATTGGGTGCTTTTTACGTGGCACCATCACTAGTGCTTTTTATGTGGCACCAGCACCTACACCAATGCTTTTTCATGTAACACTTTGGTTTCAGGAACTAAGACGCTAATGTTTATCACTTATTGTATCTCTAGTAGATATTTCTAGATATAACTTTCAGAAAAGTAAATGTATAAAATATTAATTTCCTTTTGTTGAATTGATAAAGCCCCAAACCAAATTTTCTATAGATTGATGTTGCTAAAGAGAATCAAATACCAAATAATATAAATACTTATTTAACATTGTCAGTGGTGTGAAAACAAAGTTATTCCCAATGGGTTTTGAACTCAGTTTACAGAAGAACAAAGCTCAATACGGTAAAGCACTTAATATGATACTCTAATGTTTCTGCAAAATTGTCACTCTAAAATAGACAATATAAATATTAATGAGGTTTTTTTTTAAAAATCAATAACTCTCTTATAAAAAGAAAATTATTGTGAGAAAATAATTATATTTATGTTTAGTATCTATTAAATAAACCGTTGGCTACAAGAACATTTCTTTAACCAGACAGATGTTGCACCCCAAAAGATTCTGTTGCCTGACTAATAAGTTCACAAGTTGATTCTGTTCTTATTCAGATGTTGTTTCTATATATTCTGTTGATATTAATAATAACTGATGTAGCTCTTTGGTTTAGCTATGAAATATTATTCTGGTTTACACCATCTCTTTATCGATTAGTGGTGAAATTATAGGTCTAGAATAAATCTTTAGTTCACAACAGTAGTATCTGAACAAAAATTATCCTGTAACATATTAAATTGCTGATACACAACTGAAGACCTTCATTTTGGGGTTGTTATGGTATAACTCCTTTGGCAGGCAATTAAGTTGGCCAACTGACTAAATTTTCTTTCTTCTTTTAGTCAGGAGAGAAGGCATTGTTCACAACCTTTTACAGGGCCTCTCAGACTAACAGGTGGGAGAGAAAAAGGTATCTTCAAACTAGAGACCTTGCCCAAATGCTTGCAACAGAATGTGCTCTGCTATAAGCATCCAAGGAACAGGGTGGTGGTATTAAACTGAGCAATGGATTAAGTCTACCACCCAAGTTGGCCATTGCAGGATTTGAACTCGGAACCCAAGGAAACAAAACAGATAGCACAAAGTGTCTATTCTGACCTTCTAACTGTTCTGCCAGTCCATTGTTATTGGATTGGTACCTTTTTATTGACCATGAAGAGATGAAAAGCAAAGTTGAACTCAGTGGGTTTTGTGCAGAAATTCAGAACAAATATTGCAAGGCATTCCGTTCATTGCCTTTATGACTCTACCCATTCACCATTTTAGATTTAACACACTTTTCTGTTGCTCCAGATTTAGCATTCCTCTCTACTTCATACAGAGAACCATACTACACAATCTGATATACAGTGATAAATCATATAGATTGTAGTGCAACAGTCTGAACACCTTGTACTCTCTCTACTGTTCAGATTATTTCTATACATCTGTTGTTATTAAATTCTCTGTGTCAGCCTTTATCAAGTATGTCTAGGATCAAAGGCATAACCATCTCATTTTAATGTATATTCATGATTACATTATCTAATATATCCATTTTCTATCTTAACACAAGATGATGTGATTTAACAAAGATTTGGCTACTATTTCTATGACAACATAGAGACGTCCAGGTTGGTTCATACAGTACCATGTGGCCAACATCACTCATGTGCAAGTATGGCTTGGTACTATGTTCTATATTTCTGTTAACTGTTTTAAGTGCTCATGTAATCAAGAGTAGATATAGATACTCTGTCAGCCCCCTTTTTCTTGACTCAGTGGGATATCTGTGATGTATCACCTGAAGGAAGAGAACACTACTACAAAACCCTGACTGATACTCGGGTACACATTACAGTTGAGTAAAGTGGATCACTGTGAAAGGAAATATTTCTCAAGGAAACAATGTGCCACCTAGTCCGGGAACTGAGCCCACAGTCTTATAGTTGTGAGTGGAACACCCTAACCATTAGACTATGTGACTTCATAGGTTATGTAGCCTCTGTAGATAATGGTGATAGCAACAGCAGAAACAAAATTAACTCAGTGAGAGCATGTCATTAGTTTGCATCTAATATTTCCTTTATGTAAGGCAGCAGCTGACAGAAACATTAGCATACCAGGTGAAATGCTTAGTGGAATTTCGTCTGTCTTTACATTCTGAGTTCAAATTCCACTGCGGTTAACTTTGCCTTTCATCCTTTTGGGGCTGAGCTAATCGACTGACCCCATCACCTATCCCACCGAAATTTCCGGCCTTGTGCCAATATTTGAAACCAATATTTCTTTCATTTATGCAGTGTGTTAATAGCAAGTCACCTTGGCACAGACTATTTTTCTTCAAGATCTTTTCTGTAGCTAAACAAATACATGCGACAGAAGAAAAACTTAAGTTGCTCCAAGCAATAATTAATACAAATGTGCATACATGCATACGTGCATACATATATTCATATATATGCATGCATACATTTATACATACATTTATTTTATATGTATACCATAGTAATGAAGCTAACTCATGCAGAGTAAAGCTACTAGGTATAAATTGACCTTGAACCCTGCTGTGCATGCGCACTAAGTTTTAGTGTTCTAGCTCACTTGTGCTATTTACAGCAGTGCTTGGAAGGAACGTGTGTAGCGTGTGATTGTCATGTTGACCATGACAGAGAAAGTTGAGCAAAGAATCCGTATCAAATTTTGCCAAATTTTGCTCAGAGGCCTACGCAAAGTTTTTTAAATGTTTTCATCATTCTTGACACAATCAAGGGTTCTTGTGCAACTGAAACTTGAATGTCTTTTTGGTCAGCTGAAAATAGTTTTCGCACAAACTTGGCAGACATGCATCTCATACCCAAATCTTCAGTGATAATGGACTGAACTGAACCATAACTAATCTGCACATCCTCTGATAATTCATGGAGGGTGATTCAATGATTCCCCTGACAGCTGCACACACATTTGTGATGTATTCTCAGTTCTGCTTGTTGCGAGTCTCCTGGAAGGTTCATCAATATTGACATTTTTCAGCCATCTTGGAAACCTTTGAACCGCACATAGATCCCTTCTCATACACTTTCTGCAAGTATAGTGATGACCACATACTACATATGTTCCTTCCAAGCACTGCTGTAATCAGTAGAAGTGAGCTAGAATACTAAAACTTAGTACACATGCACAGTAGAGTCCAAGGTCAATATGAGTCGGGTGGCTTTGCTCAGCATGCTTTAGCTTTGTTACTATAGCAACAGTCCAGATTCTCATTGATTAGACTTCGCATATATATATATATATATAGTTACATACACACACACACACACACACACACATATATATATATATATATATATAATATATATATATATATAATATATATATATATAAACAAGCACGCATTTTGCATCAAAAGCCAACTTGAGAGTTTCTCTCATGCCATAGTAGGAATGAATATTATGTATGTATATATATATATACACTTCTATATTTAAGAGATGAGGAATTATGTACATTATTTACATTTGACAGATATTTGTCCTCATCTTGTTTGTTGTTAACACGTTTCGGCTGATATACCCTCCAGCCTTTATCAGGTGTCTTGGGGATGTTTCAAACCTGGGTTCTCATTCCTAAGGTATTTTTCGATATTATTATTATTATTATTATTATTATTATTATTATTATTATTATTATTATTAATAATAATAATAATAATAATAATAATAATAATAATAATAATAATAACAACATTGAAAAGAGAGAGAAAGATAGAAAGACACAGAAAGATAGAAAGATAAAGAGACAGAGGAGCAGAGAGAGAGATACAGACAGACGCATATATACATACATACACACATACATATATACATACATACATACATACATACATGTGACACGTGTGTGGATGTTCGTGTGTGTGTGTGTGTAAATGTATGTGCACATGTGTGTGTGAAGTGCATTTATCACATCGAAACAGTTCAGTTTCTGTTTAGCTTCAACTAAAAGTCAATGCAAATCACATGAAAAGCTCACTAAAGTGATAAACGACATTTAACTTACCACAAGCTGGGGAAATTTTCCAAACACTAAATTGTTTCAATCTGCTGGATCTCGTCAATTTATGTGCATCTTTTATATTAAGCTGTAACTAAGGTCACAATTGGCTGCTTGCTGAACTAATTAAAACTTTTGTGGTGAACAGATCTACCGCATGATAAACTCAATCCATTATCATTTTCTAACAACACCACCTAAATCTCAGATGCCTTAAGCAATGTCATCTCTGTGGTAAACATTCAACCCAGGTAAGTCCCTCATTTGAAAATAATTTCCTCTCCTCCTATTGATATCAGAGGTATTGCAAAAGGCCTTCTCCTACCATTCAAAGAATTTAAAAGAAAAATATAATCTGTAAAATATGGCTTTATAATACAAATTTTATTGTCTTAGTCATTTTAAATGAAACCCAAGTAAAATCAATAAGTTATGATAAATATAATGCATCTCAGGATGAGTGGAAAACTTATCTCTATTTCACCTTTTAACCAATATGAACTTCAGACTCTTTGCACATCCATTAGACCACAGGGCTCGTACATTATGGATTTCTCTTGTACAAGGTTGGAAATGGCTAATACAATGACATTTGCATTATAAAGTAATGTTTCGTACAACATGAAATTCTTCTTGGAACAATAGTTCTGGTTCCAAATCAGTAACTTTCTTCACAATCTAGATATATAATTTCCAAGCAGGCCATTTTACAGTTAAGCAGCCAAGAAGTGGCATTGGTCATATCTTAGAGGAAAAGGTACAAACACACACATACCTATTGTTATCTGCACATGCGTACACACATACATGTAGATAAACTGAGAGAGAGAGAAAGAAAGAATGGAGAGGGAGAAAGAGAAAGGAGAGAGAGAGAGAAAGGACTGAGGAAAGGAGGGAGAGAGAGAAGAGGGAGAGAGAGAAAAGGGAGAGAAAGGACTGAGGGATTGGGATTTATATGCACATATGAATATGCACATATATAAATATTTGTGTGTGCATACTTCAGCTTGATTCTATTTAGTAGGTTACAAGCTCTAGATATATGGATATCCTTGTAACAGTTGAATAAATATTTTAGATTTTAGTCAATAAAGATGTATAGAATGAGAAATTGAATGTGAAATAAGGAAAAAAAAATGGGTAAGCAAGAAATGTTAGATAAAATATATTGAAAAAAGAATAGTTTGGAATATTGAATGGAGAAAGCTAAAGGTTAGGAAAGCCAATGCAATGATAGCTGAAGCATAGAAATTCCAAATTGTAGTAGCTACTGGACTGAAGAAAATCCCATCTAATTTTTTAGGCATGCATTTATGAACAATAGACTCATTACACATTTGGATCTCAAAGAGAAATCCAATGGACAAACCAATGGTTCACCGATTTTCTGAGAAAAAAGGGACACAAAGTGTTTATGCACTCGCCTCTTGAATATTTGTTATTCATTCACTGAGATAATTCCAGTTGCCACATCCAAAAGATTGTTTTAGAGGTTGATGGCTGATTGCAGAAAGTCGAAGCTCCTTTTGCAGTTTTATTGTTTATATTGTTGCTTAGTCTCAATTCAGACTTGATCAAGCAGCTCTATGATCAAGGAAATTGAAGCCATTATCGCCTTATAATTTTCCTAGAACAACATGCTCTGATTTATCCTTCTTTTCTAAGACAGTATGATGCAAGTTTAAAGAAGATTTGGCTGCTATTTGTAGCAAGTCAAGCAATGACATAGAGGTTTCAGCATCATGCACAATATGCAGTGCATCAGCTTCCTATGGAGTGAATGGATGTTAGCATCAGGTATGGCGATATCTGTATGCAATCATAAACATGTTGGTCCCTTTATATATTATCTTCTATACTTCTCACCCCAAATTATCCCTAACAGATTAAAGTTAGGGTGTGCTTTTTGAAGTGCAGTTATTGCAACAAGAAGACTGAGAACTCCAGACATGCTTCAGCTCATTACACTTCCTCACCAAAGCATAACCATTTCTGTTCTTTTCAGGCTATAATAAAAATTACAATATGGATTTTTATCACTTGATATAACAAAATAACAGAATAAGTGAGAAAAATTACGAAGGAATTCAATCAGCATGGAAAATAAAGTTAAATAAGTGTTAGCAATGAACTCATGCATGCACACATGCAAATACATTCACACATGAAAGTATATGCATGTGTGAATGTATGCATGTGCACATGCATACACACAGACACACACACACACCCAAAGAAGAGGAGTCTTGATTAATAAAAAATATTTGCTCACTACCCTGGGCATATTAACACAGATTTTAACTGATTTAGAAGTACTGCTTACATATTTGAGTTCATCCAAATTTGTACTGAAACTCTTCCCAGAGAGCAGATCTGAAAGGATAATGGTTAGTCACTCAAATCTTTGTATCATTGACAAAACATTATATCTGGCCTATTTCCATTGTTAATTCTGTGGAAGATGTTCAGATGAGTTTCATTCCAGGAATTTTCCATATGAACACAGCTTATTAAATTTAGTTATCTACATCTGAACTTTCTGGATATCTCACAAATATGCCTTATACTCCATGCATGTTTTTTCCTAGGACAACTAAATTGCAGAATAAACTCAGTCATTATTTGCCTGCAAATGCTGTCTCATATTATTTCATTTTATAAGATTCTTTATTGTTCTCTTACTTCCCATATTTTATTGCCATTTTTTTATTTACTCTCTTCAATGTTTTTATAGCATGTTTCTGGCATTAACATCACTTCTTTCTTTTAACTCTTTGCCTGAAAGTAGTTTATGGGTCTTTCTTGCAAAGGTTTGAGTAAAACCAAACAGAAAAAAAAAACAGCTATCTTAACTTGTTTGAGATGTTGTCTATATCATAAGTTGTTTGTAAATTTAGTTTTGTAGATAGAAACTAATAGAAAAAAATGTTACAAATAATAGTAGAGCTTGTAATCTCATACAGCTTCGAATGAAAACTGTATAACAGTATGCTATGTCCCAATTCATAAAGATAAGTAATATAAATCATTTCCTTGCATCTCTAAATTAACTTACATTACTTTATTACAAGTCTAATGATATAACGTTTCCAACTAGAGACCTAATCAGTTTGTTATTAGGAGAATTTTTATAGCACTTGTACTAAAGCTTCTTAATAAAATAGATTTGCCTGTAATATAGGATGGAATATATATTTTTGTCTGACTGATTTCAACATTTCTGCAGTTAGGCTACTTAATATATCTACTTACAAAATCCTGAAGTATTAATTTGGAAATTTTTCAAATAAAGCAAATGTATTATTTAATTACAATAAATTATATTTCTAGATTCTTTTGTATATTTTTAGCAAAATATTCGATCTGAAATTCTTACTGTTGAATTTTGGTAGACATATCTGTTATTTTTTCCATTTGATACATGTATGACTTTTTGTTTCATTAACTTTTTTGATAATTTGGTTCCTATTATAATCTAAGTTTAGTTTGTTGTTTGCTTGTTTTTTTTCTTAGAATGCAGAAAAGAACAAAGATTGCTCTTCTAGAAGCCAACAATATTTAGTTCTGTTTTTCTAAGACTTTACAGAAGTGAAGCTTGTTGTGGATGGTTTCATATATAGAAATCTCTTTTAACATGCAAGTGACAAAGGGACGGCAGTGTGGCCAACCTAAAGAAAGCTTTGGCGAAAGGGCAAAAAACTTTTGACTTCCCATAGTATATGTTTTTCCTCTAATGGATTCTCTTGGTTTTATTGAATAAGTATTCCAGTTGTTTGATGAAGCGAATTGCCTATTCATTGAATTATAGTTTTACAGACTATGTATTCCGCAGACATCTCTAGAAATGATGTAATCCTCAGACAGAATTACTAACATGTGTTTCAAAGTTAGGTCTTCAGGTCACATTGTAGTCCATCTGACAGATTTACAAACAATTTCTATCTATCTGTCTTGAGTCATCTCTACTCTGTGTGTGTTGTGAGGGGTGGGGGGAGACAGTTATTCAAAGCAAGATGAAACTCAGAATCTCATGTAATACATCATCCACATCCTAACAATAATGTGAACGTAGCATTTTAAATATGATGGATTCCTAATATCATCTGAAAGGACTGCAAAATGAAAAGCATGGCCCTCAAGGAGCAACTCCTAAGATTAAAAATGTATGAAATTTCAGAATCTTTTTCTCACTATTGCCAAATACTTTCATCATTTATGGTTCCTTGCAGGGAGAAACATTCTGCTTTAGAAAGGTACCATGTAAGAAATGGCCAACAACTATATCTTCCTATAGCAATGTTTAGCCTTCTTTCTGTCTTTTTCTTTGTCTACTTATTAATCTTTCTTACACCCTCATTCTCTTTCTCTCCCCTCTAGTATACTATATTACATAATATATAATATATAAAGATATTATATAATATGTTATGTAATATATAAAGATAAAGAATGTAAGATATTAAATATTTCTCTGCGCATGTCACTCTAAAATGATTTAATCATGTTTAAGTTGCAATTGATTGTTACATGCATGCACACACACACACATGTATGCATACATGCACATGTTCATGCATCTTACCCACTAGTCATTGAATCAACATTATACTGCCTTCTGATAAGGAATCATTGATTTCCTTCCTTACAATTCTAAAGTAATAAATGAAGATGGTAAAGAAAATGCATAAGATGTGGATTGCGTGAGCAACATGCAAGTTGCTGCATTGTTAATTTCAGTTCAAATCTTGATAAAGTCATACAGGATTTCATTCCTGAAAAATTATAGGTGAAAGCATTAGAAAATATCTGCATAATAGAATAGGTTAGGTAACACTTCTCACTTGCATTTTTTACCCATTTAGACATTAAAATATTGTGAGTTTACACAATGAAATTTAGCAAAATTTAAGAAGTATAATAATGACTCATTCTTTGATAGTGTACTGGTGCTAATAACAACAACAATAATAATAATGATAGTAATGATTTTTATGTGCTCTAAGGACAACGGAGGAAGTGACATTACAAGGGCAGATTACAAAATATGCACACACTCACACATGCATGCACACATACATACATGCATATATATGTTAAAACATTTTGAAGGGAATATTCCAAGGAGATAGTCTTTCTGTAATTCTGACCATTTTGGCATTAAATCCATTATCATTCCTGCTACAAAAATCAAATGGCTACATGCTAGGGTCTGCAACTGTTAGAGATATTAATGTAACCCATAATTTCTTTGTGGATGACTTTCAGATTTATTCTGAAAATGTTAACAATGCCAAAAAAACAGCTGGAATTAATAACATTTTCAGCTGACATAGGAATGGAATTTGGCCAAAAGAAATGTTCATATTTGATTGCTGAACTGGGAAAGTCAGTCCTCCAGACCCCAAACCTGTGCATCAGTGGCCTTACTATCTCTCCTGCACTACACAAAGAATGCTGCAAGTCCCTAGGCATTGATGAAAACATATCATATGAAGTTATTGTGAATAAAGATAGAATGACCCAAGAATATTATAAAAGACTTAGAAAAATGTTGCAGCTGGAACTCTCTTCTTTCAGTGAGACAATATTCCACAATGAATTTGCAGTACCAGTGCTGATTCCAACATTTAAGATATTTGACTTATCTCTAGAAGAAATCCACTCTATAGACATTAAAACCGATAAGATACTAACAAAATCTCAACAGGAATAATGTCTAAGAAGGGATGAGAGGAGTAAAGGCTTGAGATCAGTACAGACAGCCTTTGAATGTCACATAGTCTCTCTCAGAGAGCACTTGCTAAACAGCAGCAGCAAAAATAAATATATCAACTTAGTGCTGAAAAGTGTAGAGAACAATATCCTACCATACAACCCCAAAACAGTCAGACTAACATACCACAAAAAAGACCTGAATGTGAACAAGCTCAACATACCAAAAAAAGACAATGCATGGTATGTTTCCTGAAGACTTGCAAAAGACAGTAATATTGACATGAAGTAAAGCTTCTCTTGGACTCGTGACTGTTATGTTGCATCACATTTTGAAGGCTATGTAGTGTCATACAAGTCAGCTATCCTACTAATATGAATGTCTCTTTGAAAATCAAAGAAAAAGGGTATAACTATAGACAAATGCTTCAAAACTTCCAGACATGGCTGTTTGGTAAGAAGCTTGCTTCCCAACTACATGGTTCTAGGTTCAGTCTGGTGTATTCTTATGTAGCTTTCTTCTGTATTCATGGCATGCCCATACAGTCTTCTTTTTTGCACACTGCATTTCATTCTTCTTATATTTAGATTTTCTCTCAATTTATTTGTCCTCATCATTCATACACACTGGTATTGCACATCCAGCACAGCTTTATTTCTTTCTTGTCTTTGCAGTTCCTCAAATCCTTTGCATTCAAGGTTTCTCTGTCTTACTAGTGTGCAGCATGATACCTAGTACATATGTATCATACAATTAAACCCTTTGTTACTAGCAGATGTATGTATGTATGTATGTATGTATGTATGTATGTATGTATGTATGTATGTATGTATGTATGTATGTATGTATGTCTCTTCTATTTTTATTATAAATCTTTCACTGAGGAGGGAGCCATTTTCCAACAAAGATGCAAGGCTCCATCTTTGGGATGTAGTTAACACAGACAAATTCACATTTGAAACTTGAGAAAAGTCTTGCATATTTCTACTGTTCCACTCATAGATTTCACTTGTAATGTACAAATTAGCTGGTCGATTTCTCTTTCTGAAAATCCCAGTTTATCCAGATTCTCCTTTAAGCATTTACTAATAAAACCTACTGCTCCAAATATTATTGGTATGAATATGAATTTATAATCCGAATATAAAAGCTGGAGGTTTCAAAGCAGCTGTCCATAGATATCCTCTTTTTCTTTGATTTTCAAAGAGATATTTATATCTGCAGGGCAGCTGACCACTATGATGATACATACCTTTGCTCCTCTGTCCCAAACATGTATGTATATGTATGTATGTATGTATGTATGTATGTCTCTTCTATTTTTATTATAAATCTTTCACTGAGGAGGGAGCCATTTTCCAACAAAGATGCAAGGCTCCATCTTTGGGATGTAGTTAACACAGACAAATTCACATTTGAAACTTGAGAAAAGTCTTGCATATTTCTACTGTTCCACTCATAGATTTCACTTGTAATGTACAAATTAGCTGGTCGATTTCTCTTTCTGAAAATCCCAGTTTATCCAGATTCTCCTTTAAGCATTTACTAATAAAACCTACTGCTCCAAATATTATTGGTATGAATATGAATTTATAATCCGAATATAAAAGCTGGAGGTTTCAAAGCAGCTGTCCATAGATATCCTCTTTTTCTTTGATTTTCAAAGAGATATTTATATCTGCAGGGCAGCTGACCACTATGATGATACATACCTTTGCTCCTCTGTCCCAAACATGTATGTATGTATGTATGTATGTATGTAGGTAGGTAGGTAGGTAGGTAGGTAGGTAGGTAGGTAGGTAGGTATACACACACACATATTTTACTCAGAGCTTGCACTGTAGGGCTTTCCTTCCATTAGTTGTCAGGTGAAAATCACAATGATTTCAACACTCACCAACTGACAATAACACTCTTCTGGAGATGTCAAACAATATTGATACTACCAAGGTATATCCAGGTTCTTTTTGTCTATACTGTAGAACATTGTTTTTTTTTTTGGGGGGGGGGTTCCATTATAACTGCCATTATGATATCAATCATGCAGCAATTATTTTGCTCTCCTACTCCTTGAGGATTTGATCTTTGCTCTCAGCTCTGATATTTTCTTCCACATACCACTTCAGTATACATAATAAAGCATTTTAGCTATCTAAATAATGTATTTATATGTAAGTATGTATGAATGCAATACATGCACCACACGTGCATGCACACACACACACACATACACACACACACACACATAACATGCATACAATAATGGGAACACAGATTAATTGGAATAAAGATGAACACAAAATTAATTACTAATATACTTGACTATTTGACTTTTGCCTATTTCAGATCCATTTAATATTGAATTGATATATCTGCAGCAGCTTCCTTGAGTTCTAATTGCCCTATCACTATCTTCTAAAAATTGAAATTCAGAGAACATTAATCTGAAATTGTTGATAGCTGAATACAAATATGCAGCAATTTGGAAATGCCATATTATTTTAATGTAATCTGCATTAAATAAAAGCAAAGTTTAATGGAAAAAATTTCATAGTTATCTTTCATATAGTTAATAAATATTTTTTTTAAAAATTGTATGGGATTATATAATTTTAAAATAAAATGTGATAGAATTTCAAAATAGAAGTTTTAAACTAAAATGTCATGTTCTCTAAAAGGTATCGCTTAAATAAATCTTATTATTGGAGAAAGAAAATTGCTTAGCTTTCATAAGAATTTGGTTATTTTATTATTAAAAGCAACATATAAGGAACAAGGAAAGGTTTTGATATGAAAGCTTTCCTTAAATATTTCAGAAAAATATTCTTTATACTGCTATTGAATTATTTCAAACTTCACTGATAGGTTTTAAAAGAGAAAAAAAATATATTAATTCACATTCTGTTATTAAATTTTAAAAGCTTCAATGTATTTCTATATGGTTTTTGTTTTTGTTTTGGTGTTTTATTATTATTATTATTATATATATATATACACACACACATATACATACATATATATAATGTTTTTTATGCTTGTTTGTATTTAGTTTACAAGTCTTATTTTACAATTGTATGACTATATCCTCTATTTTAAAGCCAAAATATAATCATATTCAAATAGCGTTTGCAATATTTAATAGAAATTATCACCAAATAGTTTTATTTTATAACTGATTTATCACCAATAGAAATTTTTCTTACAGCTTCATTTAAAATACTGTTATTGCACAAATGGAAAAAAGTAAAAACAAAACTAGGAAAAAAAAAATGGTGCCCCATATTAGTTCTTTGAGCCATTGACTTAGCAACACTTTAGACTATATGATAAATTTCTCTTCAAATTAAATACAAACATGGATATAATGAAATTGCTATTTTCCCTCAACTCAGATTGGACTAAACTACTCTCTTCAGCTATGTCTTCAATCACTTCCATTTTAAACCTTTCATGCATTTTCATAAAGAATTCCACAATAATTACATCAGAAATCATGACCATAGGTCATGATTTTGCAGAAAAATTCAAAGAATTATTGTTTCTTTTCTCACAGAACTTTTGATGCATATGAGAGTTTTGATTCATTGTTCAAAGAATTCAAAGAGAAAACAGATTGTGCTTGCTGTATTAAATCGTCACACAGTGTTGAAATAGACAATAACCACAGTGAGATATAAATGCCATGCACAATGGCATTTGCTTCTCTTATGTTTATATGCATGCATTATAAGGAATCAAGAAAGGGCAATGTTTTCAAAGGCAATGGAATTACCTAACATGTGACTGTCAGACATTTGTGTTTTCATCTACTTTGAAAGGAGAACTGAGAGGGAATCACTTTAATTTGTTGCATAATCATGGTGTGTGACACCAGATTTATGGCTATACTGATGTCTGCATCATTACTGGACTGAAAATCAGAACAGGAATGATAAAATAGTCAAGCTGTATGACAAGAGCATGTAGGTGAAATATCTACCGGGAACTAAATTCATTGCTTTCAATATGTACAGAATCTCAAAAAGCTAAGCAAATATTGAATCAAGCTGAGATAAAAGAATAGTTCTAGGCAATTAGAGACTGGACAAATTAGGACTCATGTTTCAATGGACAATATTTATGGAATCCAGGTGAGTGCATACTGCGTGATTGATTTCTGTTTTTAAGCTTCTTGTGTTTATTGACAATAGAGCCATCTATAAAATAAGTAAATATAGATATCCTACAGTATATAATACAAATTTAGGACAAGTTAAGACAAGAAAGATCAGATTTTTTTGTGTGTGTATCTATGTGAAGTGAAGCAAATGAAATGATTCAATATGTTGTGCAAATATTTTCTGACATGACAAGTGATATTTCCAGAACTAAGTTTCGTATGCAGGCGATATGTAAATCATTGCTTCTTGCAACTGCTCTGCTGTGCAAATTTACCACTCTGATATATTTTAAGAGATAAAGTTTCTGATCTAGATTTTCCTGTTGGTGATAAACGTAAAAATTCTTTCATATAAAATGTATGAAGCCAATAGTCAGAAACTTTCAGAAAAATACTACCAAACTTACAATAGCACACAGTTTTGTTAATATAGGAGGGAATAATCTTTCTATATTTATATTCTCTGATAGTTGCTGCCACAATAACTAAACAAGGATTGTTGTAATTGATTTAAATACATTGTAGTTTTGTATGAATAAATGCTTTGTTGTTTTTGCATTATTGTGTAGCCCCAGGAAACCTCAATCAAGCACAACTATGATTAAAGACATCTTGTTGTCTTATATTTTTAGGGCAATATTATATAATGAGTTCATTCCTTATTTGATAATATAGCAAAGTGCAATTCAAAGCTGCTATATAACTCTTTTGTGTTGGTGTTTAATAGATACATGTATTTACCTTAAGATTTGTACCAAAAAGCTTTATTACTAATTCAAACTTTAAATATAAAATTTATTTAATCCAAAAGAACTGTATTTCCAGTTCCAGAAATATAATTACATTTAGTCAATATGAATATTTTCAAGAGTATTAGAAAGAAATTTACAACAAAGATATATAATTTATTGTGTAAAGTATAGGCAGTATGTTCATCTTCCATACTGTTATGTCTGATGTACTTTTGTCATAATCTTCTTCATTGTTGTCATAGCATCATAACGACGATAATACTACCCATACTGTGAATATTATCACTGTTAATATTGTAAAGGGGTATTGCTAATATTGTTGTTGCCGAAGAAATGTCAGTCGCCAATACTGATATAGCAGTAGAAGGAGTTCAAGTGGTATTATGAAATATTATTGAAACAAATCTGGAAATATCAAAATATATTGTGAAACATGCTTCTCCAAATCTCAGGGGTATTACTAATTTAGAAAATATAAATTTAGCCAAGTTGAAATGCAGAATTTGTTTACAAAGGTAGTATTTTATACTATTACTAGAATACCCATGTCGTCTAAAATGCCAACAGCTTTATTAATGATAGAAAGCAGCACATCAAAACAATGGGAGAAACCACTAATAAATGTCAGCAATCAAGTATGTAGACAGTATTGAAACACTTTAAAAATCATCAGCTGTCAGCTGCCCATCTACTCCTCATTTCAAGCAAGTGCAGAATAATGCAAGAACAGCATGAATAGGATATGATCCTTATATCGCTGAAAACTTTTTCAGTGGCTAACCTTATTTAAGTATGTGAGTGTGTCCATATTTGTCCTTCCACCATCGTTTGTCAACTAATGCTGGTGTGTTTACAAATCTTAACTTAGTGGTTCAGCAAAAGAGACCAATAGAATACTAGGCTTACAAAGAATAAGTCCTAAGGTCAATTTCTTCAACTAAAACTCTTTATGACAGTGCTCCAGCATGGCCACAGTTAAATGACTGAAACAAGTAAAAGGATAGGAATAAAAGAATATATATACAGAGCCACACAGTGTATTATATATATTGATGATCATAGAATAGGAAAATATTTATTCTACTTGTTAATTTGACTGTGATAATAAGCCTAATCAACAAGATAAAATTATTGTTAATGATTAAGAGGACTTC
>NC_042999.1:124314620-124374620 GCF_006345805.1 Octopus sinensis
TCTTTTTTTCAGACACATGCTCAAGAAGAACTAGAGGAGAACATTCAGGACTAGAGAAGAAATTTCAGGTGTGGAAACAAGGTCTAGAATCACAGGGATTTAGAGTTAACCTAGAAAAACCAAAGTCTTAGTAAGTAGGAAAGCAGACAAATCACAAATGCCTTCAGGTAGATGGCCTTGCTCAATCTGTAGGAAAGGTGTAGGTATAAATTCCATTAGATGTACATGATGCAAGCCATGGACACATAAAAGGTGCAGCAATATGAGAGGAAGGTTAACTGAGAAAATAGTTTCATGTGTGGAAGATGCACAGGTACAATTAACACTAAAAATGTAGAGAAAATAGACTCCATTGATTGCTGGGTGGGGGCAGGGTAAGCTAAATGTAGCTGATAGCTTCTGTTATCTAGGTAAACAAGTCAGCAGTGGAGGTGGATGCTCCAGGAACATAGCTGTGAGAATAAGAATAGGCTGGGCAAAGTTCAGAGAGCTCCTACTCTGCTGGATACAAAGGACTTCTCCCTCAGGGTGAAAGTCAGATTGTATGATACCTGTGTGTGAACAGCTAAGCTACATCACACTGAAACATAAGCTGTGACCACCGAGGACATGCACAGACTTGAAAGAAATGAAGCTAGCATGCTTCACTAGATGTGCAATGTTAGTGTGCATGTAAGACAGAGTGTAAGAGTCTTGAGAGAAAAGTTGGGCATAAAAGGCATCTGATGTGGTGTGCAAGAGATATGGTCAAGATGTGGTGTGCACTGATATGGTCAAGTGATGCATGTGAACGAGGACAGCAGTGCAAAACAGTGCCAATCTCTAACTGTGGAGGAAACTTGTGGAAGAGATAGACCTAGGAAGACACAGGACAAGGTGGTTAAGCATGATCTTCAAACATTGGACCTTGCGGAGGCAATGACTAATGACCAAGACCTTTGGTGATATGGTATGCTTGAGAAGACCCGTCAAGCCAAATGAAATCATGGTTGTAGCAATTGCCGGCATCACGTAACTGGCACCCACGCGAGTGGCATGTAAAAAAAAGCACGGAAGTAATGTGGCCAATGCTGGTATGATGTAACTAGCATGTAAAAAGCATGTTTCAAGCATTAGGCTTCCCAGAGGCAATGTGGCCAATGCCAGTGTCACGTAACTAGCACCTGTGCTGATGTCGCATAACTTGCACCTGTGTCAGTGTCATGTAACTAGCACCTTGTGCTAGTGGCACATAAAATGCACCTTTCAAACATTGGGCCTGTGAGAAGCAATGACAAATGACCAAGATATTTGGCAATATGCCATGCTTGAGTAAAATCATAGTCGTGGCAGATATTGGTGTCACATAAAAGTTGTAGCAGATATTAAATAAAATAAATGTGCCCTTTTAAAGCCTAGCCAGGCTCATCGGCCTGGTTTCCTGGTTTCAATAGTGTATGTGTTCCCCAGCTGGATGGGACACCAGTCCATCACAGCATTACTCATTTTTACCAGCTGAGTGGACTGGAGCAACATGAAATGAAGTGTTTTGCTCAAGAACACAATGCGTCACCCGGTCCAGGAATCGAAACCACAATCTTACGATCAAGATGCTGACACCCTAACCACTAAGCGACGTGCCTCCACATGGCAGATATTGGTGACACATAAAAGCACTTATTACACTTTCAGAGTGGTTGGCATTAGGAAGGGCATCCAATCACAGAAATGATGCCAAATCAGACTAGAGTCTGGTACAGCCCTTCAGCTTGCCAACCCTCATCAAACTGTCCAACCCATGCCAGATGGACAACGGTCGTTAAATGATGAGAAATGTTGCTAAGAGAAATGTTGTCTCTTAGCAAAAACAATGGAATTTTAATGTCAATTTCATGACCATTTATTGACTCCTCTAGTGATGATTGTATATAGTGACATGGCGTGATCCTCAAAAGTTCTTCATCATTAACAATGTAATATCCAAAATTTCAAATTGCATACATCAAACATGTGCTCTATCTCTAATCATCAGTCATAAAGGCAGTTTTAATTTAATCTTCAGTTTACAAAGGAAAATTTCTAAAATGAACAAATGAAATTAAATTAGGTTAGATGTATATTTCGAGCTTCACTCTTTTAGTCTAACAGTAATCAGTTATGCTAACAACATTGTAATGTTAAAAAATAAACTTTAAAAAAAACAAAAACAAGTATAAAAATAAATTGCTTCATGATAATATAGTCTACAGAATTTGACAGAAGTTCTGTTTGTAGATTGATGTATTTTTGGTGTTTGCAGGAAGTATCTAAGCATTGTTTTCTTCAAAGAATTGTGTGTGTATATATATATATATATATATATATAAATATATATACACACACACACATATGATGACAGGAATTTCTAACTATAATTCTGTACAATTTCTGCTATCTTAAAAATGTGGTTTTATCAAGATAAAGTATATAAGAAGTCATAGATTTTGATATAGAAACTATTTGTACATATTTAGACTTGTTGCAAACAAAGAAGAAGTGTCTTGTATTGTTCTTGTTGCAGTTACAATTGCTTTTGTTGTTATAACTGAGAATGCTGTTCTTCCTACCGCTACTGGCATACTTTTTGTTGCATTTGTTAGTATTGTTCTTGGATAGTTTATAAGCAAATTGAGATTCTTGAGTAGCTGAAGCTAATGTAAACTGAAATCTGAGCTATATTCTATGTGTTTAGTGACCCCTGAAACAAAATAATTAAACTTCAACCAAAACTGCTGCTTTCATTTATGAAAAAAAAAAATAAAAAAATAACCCAAAGCATAAAAGAAACAATATATATTTTAATCTGGTTGTTAAGTACTTGACATCTTTATTCTCTTTTTTTTTTTCTATTTTTTGGGGTTTTTTGTTGAGATTTGTAACAGTTTTTAAAGAAGATTTACTATCATGCACTAAAACATGTTTAATATGGTTTTGAAAAAGCGAAAACTCAGTAGAGTTTTAAAGAAATGTGGTTTTTGATATTATTGTATTCCAGTACTTTATATATACAACTCAGATTGAAGGGAAATTAGTTGATTTTAAGAATAGAGGTGGATTAGATATTGGATATTTATTTATTCACTTCATCATCATCATCATCATCATCGTTTAGCGTCCGCTTTCCGTGCTAGCATGGGTTGGACGGTTCAACTGGAGTCTGGGAAGCCAGAAGGCTGCACCAGGCCCAGTTTGATCTGGCAATGTTTCTACGGCTGGATGCCCTTCCTAACGTCAACCACTTTTTACGTGCCACCGGCACAGGTGCCAGACGAGTCTGGCAAACGCCCACGATCGGATGGTGCTTTTTATGTGCCACCAGCACGAGGCCAGTCAGGGCAGCGCTGGCAATGGCCACAAATGGATGGTGCTTTTTACATGCCACTGGCACAAGGCCAGTCGGGGCGGTGCTGGCAACGACCACGTTCGGATGGTTCTCTTACGTGCCACCGGCACTGGTAACTCAGCTGCAATTTCCATTGATCGATTTCGATTCTGATTCTCACTTGCTTCAACAGGTCTTCACAAGTAGAGTTTTGTGTCCAAAGAAGGGAAGGTATGCATCCCATGTAGAAGGCCATGGCTTATGGCCTCACTTGTCCTGCCGGGTCTTCTCACAAACAGCATACTTCCAGAGGTCTCGGTCCCTAGTTATTTCCTCAGTGAGACCTAAAGTTCGAAGGTCGTGCTTCACCACCTCATCCCAGGTTTTCCTGGGTCTGCCTCTTCCACAGGTTCCCTCAACCACTAGGGTGTGACACTTTTTCACACAACTATCTTCATCCATTCTCACCACATGTCCATACCAGCGCAAACGTCTCTCTTGCACACCACATCTGATGCTTCTTAGGTCCAGCTTTTCTCTCAAGGTACTTACACTCTGTCGAGTATGAACACTGACATTACACATCCATCAGAGTATACTGGCTTCATTTCTTGCGAGCTTACGCATATCCTCAGCAGTCACGGCCCATGTTTCACTGCCATGTAGCACGCTGTTCGTACACACGCATCATACAGTCTGCCTTTTACTCTGAGCGAGAGGCCTTTCGTCACCAGCAGAGGTAAGAGCTCTCTGAACTTTGCCCAAGCTATTCTTACTCTAGCAGTTACACTTTCAGCACACCCGCCCCCCACTGCTGACTTGGTCACCTAGGTAACGGAAGCTATCAACTATTTCTAGTTTTTCTCTCTGGAAAGTGACAGAAGTTGGTCTCAGAGCATTTTCAGTGTTTATTGTTCCTGAGCATCTGCCACATACAAAAACTATCTTCCTAGTTAGCCTTCCTTTGACATTGCTGCGCCTCTTATGTGTCCATAGCTTACACTTGGTGCATAATTATTTTTGTATATTTGGAACAGTATACAATATCTTTATTGCTTGTAGTATTTTGATGGGAAATTATAGATGACAGGATATCTAAAAGATATATCTTATTTATGGCAGAGTGTTGAAAATTAGATAACGAGCTAATCTGCAAGTTGAGTTAGCTACAAGGTTCTGATTCTTCATTGTAGCTGTTCACTCTGTTTATATCCCTAATGCTCTTCATAAAGAAATGAAAATCACAACTAATTTCCGATAAGTCAATGGGACTAATCACCCACTAATGAATATTTCTAATTATGAAAGTCAATTAACTCCATTGCACTTGTGTGGGATCAATAAGTAAAATATTGATTGATTAATCTCTCTTAAATGTGGGGGTGAAATTTTAAGTAATTTGAGAGTTTTCAGAAGATATCAGATTCAGACTAATGGCTATAGATCTAAGTAAGACATTGATTCCACGAATATTTTTTCTTTTTTTAACAGTTTTTTCAAAGTTTTGGCAGTTTGGCAGCATCTCGGAGACAGACAATGCCAAGCTGACAAAAGAAAAATACAAGTGATCATCTAAAATTTAATCACCCATTCTTCTACCCAGTTAAATATTTTCCTTACAATGGTGGAGGCACATGGCTTAGTAGTTAGGATGTTGGACTCATGATTGTAAGATTGTGGTTTTGATTCATAGACCAAACAATACATTGTGTTCTTGAGCAAAATACTTCATTTCGCATTGCTCCAGTGTTCACTCTGTTGGTAAAAATGAGCAATCCTCTGATGAACTGGCATCCCACTTAAAAAGGAATATACTATACATACATACATACATACATACATATATATGTATATGTGTGTGTGTGTATATATATATATATATATTTATATATATATATACACACACATATATATATATATGCACATATATGTATATATATATATACACACACATATATATATATATATATGCATATATATACACACACACATATATATATATGCATATATATGTATATATATATATACACACACACACACACATGTATATATATATATATATATATATACACACATATATATATACACACACACACACATATACACACACACACATACACACACACACACACATATATGTATGTATGTATGTATGTATGTATGTATGTATGTATGTATATATACACACACACTGTAGAATCTGGGAAACTGGTCCTGTGTTCCATATGGAGTAATGCAGACTACCATCTTGCTTACAAAGCTCTTGACAGTAACAGAAATGGTCAGATTTTGACACATTGTTTGGACTAGGGCTCAGTGTAAAGAAAACTGAGTAACATACTGCACATAGAATTTATTAATGAAGTACCGATTAAAATTTGTTAAGAGATTTACAAAAAATTTCATTATTAACTTGTAAATCATTTTCACAGTACTGAAACTTAATGTAAAGTTTATTTGTCTCTCTAAAACAATAGATTTGGTTGTAAATTGGTTGAGCAAAGTTTCTTGGTATATGATTTCAATTCCTAGTTGAGCCAGTTTATATTACTTCACTTACTCCTAGAGTTTCTGTCTATAATTATTTATCTAGAAAAGAAACAGTCTGTTTCAGAATAACTTGCCTTAAACATAGCTCATGGAGAAAATTCCTCAGTGAAGAGAGGTTGACCAAACTACCTATTAAGGATTACAAAGCATGTACTTTCTATCTTTTTCATTTTGTCATATTTGTAGTTAATCTGTCTCTCACTCTTTCTCATTTTGTGCCATGATGGCAAGCACAAACATCCATGCCAAAATTTGAAGAGCCCTAATTTTTCTTGGGAAAAATACAGCAGTGGTTTTCCATTTACAGTTAATCTCCTGTCTCCTGCTCTCCCAAGCTTACATTTCATGTACAGGTCCTATTAAACTCGTTAGCAAGGAAAAATGATTTATGTGACATCAAGGCATGTCCACACCTCATTGTGTCTATACAACTCGTGTCTAGAGGTCTTTCTCTAAGCCCTGTATGCCTTAGCCACAGAACCATCTTCTGGTATTTGACCCCTAACTTAAGCCCTTAGCAATGACAAAGTGGACTTCGAAGTAGTGGTGACTAAAGGATTACTCCATACATTCCTAAATTCTTAAGCACCTGCACTGGAGCCTCACTGTCATATATTGTTTAATATCTTTGCCTAGGCAGATGTCATATTGATAGTAGATTTAATCTAAACCCATTTGATACGAGTGACAATTATTGGAAATTTTGATAAATAATGCTAACCTTGTTGACAATCCTTGAGGGAAAAAAAACTTGACTGGGAAATTCAAATCAAACCCTTATAACGCTTGTATTGATTGACAGCTTCATAAATATAATGCAAAAGAAATTAATCTGAGTTTTCTTAGCAGCCATTGCAATATATGAAATTTATGAACAAATACATATGTGGCAGAAGGCAAGATAATTTTAAATTAAAAATCTGAAGAAGAATATACTATTTAACAATTATACAGCAGAATCATATGGCTTAGCATCTAGATATATTGAACTAATATCAAGCTAATAAACTAGCCTCACCGAGACTAAGTGAAATACAAAATGCAGCAGTCAAATTTCTAACAAATTTTACCCATCTGCCTTAAACAATTGGAAGGAAATATTGGATAAAGAAGTCCTAGATTGAATAAATCTGAAAAGAAGATATGGGGATTCAGAGCTGTAACATGACAATTATGATGGCATTATTACCCTCCTCCTTTTACATCCTAGTCTTTCATTGATTAGATGACTTCTTGTTGGTCTCTTATATGGATCAGGGGATCTCATCTCCCCTGTAAGTTTCATTTTTTGTTTGGTTTCTAAGATAGATGATAGATTTGCAAAATCAGCTCTGACCTAGAACTAAACAACAATTGGATCAACATAAAGCAAATATTGAGATTTTTTTTTAATCATAAGTATTTTCATTTAAATGAGCTGACACATATCTACTACAGTTTTAGATAATAGAAATGTCAAATAGAGAGCTGAACAAAATTACTGTACAAAGGATGAAATTACTGTTTCACCCTTTTTTTTTAAGTTTGAAATTCAAACCTTACAGGACAAACAAGTTAAGGAGTAATGTACTAAATATTCTATAAAAGAAATTCTTAATTAATTAAAATCTACCTCTTAATTTTGTGTCTGTCAGAGAAAAGGACAGATAATTTCAAGTAATTAAGAATCAATTAGTTTAATGTCACAGGGTTAACTTACATACACGGAGGAAAGACCTTTTAACTGCAGAAACGAGAACATGGTGTGGATATGGGTCAGTCAATTAGATATTATCAGTACAGTACAGTCTACTGAAACTTGCTTGATTGGTTGACAAAGATTTTTCACATACAGCGAAGAAATAGCTGTGAATAATTTACTGAGGTTTATGTTGTCTGTCTCCAGACAAAAGATAGGTATCATAAAACAGTCAATTTGATCTATTAAATAACCATGCTCCTCCCCTAAACGACAATAAGTAAAAATTAAATTAATATTAGGCCTAGTTACTGTTTAAATTTGAGACAATCATAAGTATAGGGAAAGAGGTCATTAATGATTATATGAATTGATAGTGTGTTTTACACCACACTAATGAATATATTAATTATGTGACGGTCATAATTGCATTGACACTGTTCAAAATATTGACTTGTCTTATAAAAGACAAACCAATTACTGATAGCTCAATAAAATAATAATAGACAATAAGTAATTTGCCTGTATTGAATAATGAGACAAATCAATCTTAATATACACCAAGAACCAAAAACTGAAGGTCAACTTATTTCAGGAGATGATAAAATCTTTAATTTACTTTCAGACAGGACAACTCACATCAATAAAACTAGTTTTGTCTAAATGAAATTTCTCTGTAAATAGAAACTTAATATCAGCATATTTTTGAAGAGATTCCATCATTTTAAGCAATATTAATTATACCATTTCTTGTGTGGGTGGATATGTGTGAGTGTGTGTGTCTGTGTCTGTGTGTGTGTGTATACTCATACACACACTTACACATATACGTATATATACGTATATATATATATATACACACATACACACAAACAATGTACTTTAGAGTATGTCTCTGGCAATGAAGATATTGCATGAAAAAAAGACAGTTCTTTAAAATTGTCTGGAGTATTTAATATAGTTAAAGTTTAATTAAACACACAAGTGTTGGCAAGAAGCTTAGATTTATTCTTTGTTCTATAATGCTATGGCATCAAGGCACTTTGTCTAACAAATCAACAATTTACTAATATAAATACATATACATACCTATATATATATATATATATATATATATATATATACAAAGATAGATAGATATACACATATATTATTATATATATATATGTATATATATACACATATTTGTATATATATATATACACATATTTGTATATATATATATATATATACACATATTTGTATATATATATATACACATATTTGTATTAGAGACAAAACCACTATTTTGCAAAACAAACAAGGAAAGACTTAATCAATACATAAAATTTTAATAAATAGTCAAAAAAACCGCCACTACAATTGTTTCTTGTCTTGATCGACAATCTTCAGGTGGACTTCCAATCTAAAATATCAATATTTTAAAATATTAAAATAATAATTTTAAATAATTAAAGTATGAATGAAAAAATATAAATATATAATCCATATATAACCTATATATAATCCATATATAATCAATATATAAACAATATATAAACTAAAATAAACCTATCAACAATTAAATATAAAATATAAAATATAAAATATAAAATATAAAACAAACAAAAAAATAATAATAATATAATAATAAACTATATATACACCCATACACATATACCTAATTATATATAACCATATCTAACTACATACACTAAATCACACCCCTATATATATATCCCTATACATACACATAAAAACGTCTAGGCAACTATAAATAAATAAAATAGCTAAATACTTCAACACAATACTTATTCATACTCCCACACCACACACATACAACCCACATTCACGCTCTAGAAAACGGACATCACTTAAAATTATGAACGGAGAAATGGAATAAATGGAATTAAAAATTATATTCACTTGGTAAAACGAACACTACTTAAAAATTATGAATGAAACAATGCAATAAAACAACAGACATCGCAAATAGACACAAATTACTACGAATTCCTTAACAAACCTACCATGATAAACCAAAACTCATAAAAACATATAATGATAAAATCTCCCTTTACTAAACTCTATAACATACCTATATAGCAATCCCCCTAACCTAAACATTCACACACAAATACACACACGTAAACCACACACCCACGACATATACAAATACCCTCACCACTTACACATACCTATACATACATATAAACCTCAACATATACTCTAAAAACCCACTCAACCCCACACAGACAAATAAACACAAAAATTATGAATGGATTCTTTCATAAAACTACCATGATAAGCTAAAACTCACAAAACATAAATGATAAAACCTCCCTTTACTAAACACTATAACATACTTATATAGCAATCCCTTTAACCTATACATTCACACACAAATACACACACGTAAACCACACACCCATAACAAATACAAACACCCACCCCACTCACACACACCCACAAGTACATATAAGCCTCAACATATACACCAAACAAAATTACTTTACCAAGGAAACTAAACATATGTATAAAAAGTATAACCGCTCTGGAAACGAACATCTTTTAAAATAATGAATGGAGAAATGGAATAAATGGAATTAAAAATAATATTCACGTGGCAAAACCAACACCACTCAAAAATTATGAATTAAACAATGTAATAAAACAACCAACATCGAAAATAGACAAATTACCACGAATTCCCTAAAAAAACCATGATAAACCAAAACTCTTAAAAACATATAACGATAAAATCTCCCTTTGCTAAACTCTATAACAATCCCCCTAACCTAAACATTCACACACAAAAAACACACACGTAAACCACAGACCCACGACTTATACACATACCTATACTAACTTATAAACCTCAATATACACCAAAAACCCACTCCCTCCCCACACAGACAAATTAACACATACATCCCAAAACCTAAATAACAAACCCATATACACATTCACACACAAACACACACACACGCAAAACACACACACACACAACAGATACATATACTCCCTCACATATACGCATATACATACTCACTAAACTCGATATATACAACAATATTTACACACCCACACTCATACAGATAAATAAATTATACAACTAAAAACTCACACACAATCTCATATACATAAACACTCCAATAAAAAACAACATTAAATACATCGTAATTAACCAGAATATCAAAAATAACAATATGACATAAGGAGAAATAAAATACATACTTACAAGTCAGTTTCAAATTATGAAGTGAAATTAAATTCTTAGCCGTTAAAAAAACCAAACCAAAATTACGTTACCATAGAAATATAACTTATGTAAAAAAAGAATACGCGCCATGGAAAGTAAACGTCATTTAAAATTATGAATGGAGAAATAGAATAAATGGAACTAAAAACTATATCCACGTGGCAAACCAACACTACTTAAAAAAAATTTATTATGAATGGATTCTTTAATAAAACTACCATAATAAATTATTATATACAATTATGAGCTTTAGCTCATCTTAGCAGCTCTAACAAACAACTTGCAGTAACCCAAATCTATTCTCGATGCCTGCCTTACTACTACACTATTCCATTCCCAATTCCAAGCAACGCTAGCCCACCACCCGGTTACAATTCCCAACTCCACCCATTCATTCACAATTTCAACGACGTTCAACTCCACAGCGCTACATATAAGCCTCAACATATACACCGGAGATTCACTTTCAATCCGTGCGGATGGGTGAGAGTATACATTGAGTGTAGTGATGGGGCTCCCATTACTATACACATTTGTACCTGTGTGGTAGTCTCCATGTGTATATTCACGCACGGGTATAAATGCAGGGGGTACACGCGCACGGCATGTACGTGTACCCCCTCACATGTACATATGCATGCTAGTTGGGCTCGATATGTGCAACAATGTAATCGCGCCCGCATACATGCATATGGGCGAGTTGCACAATCAAAATACGCACACGTGTGTGTGTGCGTTCACTGGTTGTGCAATTCACCCATCTGGGTGTGAGTGGGTGTAAGCGTATTGCTGTGGATGTCGAGCTTGATACGTATGTATATGAGTGTGTATTGGGGGGTTGTACGTATTTATTGTGTGCATGTGCTTCACGCACGTGCGTCCATGTATGGATGAATATATTGGGATTGCTATGTGGGTGTAAATTGGGTATAGAGGGGGGAGTTTTGTCATTGTATGGGTGTAGGTTTCATTTGTGATGGTGGTTTGTTGGTGATTTTTAATATGTTCTGTATATTTGGGTTAGTTATGTATTATTCTAGTGTGTATAATTGTATACATATGATTGGTGTGAGTGGGATTACGCCCATTTTTGGGGATGTATGTGTTTATTTGTCCGTATAGGGCGGGAGTGGCCGTTTGGTGTATATGTTGAGGCTCACATGCAATTCCAGGTACGCGCGAATGAAGTGGGCACTTATATTTGTTATGGGTGTGTATACTTTATTATAACAGACAATACCCAAATAAAATCTGTCAATTCAACATACCAAATAAAAAACAAAAAACAAAGGGATCGTAAACATTCACACATACATACAAAACTCAATAAAAACACCACTAAATAACACCCATCAACATATAAATATATCCTCTAAAATACATATAACAAATGCATAATAAAAATACATAATAAAATAAAATAAAAATAAAAATAAATAAAAAATAAATAAATAAATAAATAAATAAATAATAATAAAAATTAAAAAAATATATATATATAAATAAAGAAAATAAAAAAATCTAATATAAATTATTAAAGTTTTAACATACCATAAACTGTTATATTAATATACATTAAAAATGAACTAATTAAAACAAAGAAATATCAATAAAGACTAACTATAATTAAAGCCTAGACTACATAACCAAAAAATATATTATCTAAACTAATTTAAACTAAACTAAAGTAACCTAATAGGGAACTATTATTGCTATTTATCATGAAACTTATTATATAGGTAAAGTAACTTATGTCTGCATTTTATTTTGCGCTCTTCACCAGTATTAAGTAAATTATCATACTTATAAAATAAAATTTCTTTAAACTCATTAGAGCATAAATAACAACAATTAGCTCCTATAGTATATGATTTAGTTTTACAAATTATTTCCCAAATTAAACTATAATTAATATTTAGTGATTTAAGACTCCAAATGTACTTACTAAGTCCGGTTGAGTTGATTAAGTTTTTATTTTTAAAAGAATTCATATGTTGTGCGATTCTTAGTTTTATTTTTGAGGAAGTAGAACCTATATAAACCGCTTTTGGGTAATTATTATTCTTAAAGCTATTATCATGTAATGTAACTATACATTTATACACTACATCGTTAATATCACAATTATTATTTAATATACAATTAGATTTATCTCTACATGTACAATTAATATAAGTCTTATCATTATTAATATTATTATCAAATAATTTCTTTTTATAAAAATTATTCAGTTTATATTTATTAAATGAAGAAATAATGTTACCAACATTATTAGTGGTAGAATAACCAACTCCAAAATTATTAAAAGAGAAAATGTTTCTATATTTACGATTATCTCTAATAAATAGTTCTATAACATCTAAAATCTCTTTAATAATATTCGTTTTTACTTGATCTCCATAAGGAACTATTAACCATATTTTATTCTTAATAACCTTATTATTATTATCATTATTATAAATATATTTATAATTCTTTATTTTATTAAAATTATTATCAAAATTATATCTATGTACAGCATTTAAGGAATTATTAATATTATTAATTTTATCAATATAATTATTATAATAATTATTAAATTTATTTTTATTTTTATTATTCTTATTTATATTATTATTATTATTATATTTATTATTATTATTATTCTTATTTATATTTTTATCATTTTTATTATTTTTTTTATAATATCTATTATTTTTACCACTAAACCTAACAAAATTATAATTATTATTAGAAGTATCTCGAAAATTATCAATTAAATCTTTATCACTAATATTATAAAATTTAATATTCCTATTATAACCTGCCCCTCTAAGGGCCTCATTATAATAATTAGCATGTTTATTAAAAATCTCTATATCATAAGAGAGTAATGAAATACGTTTACTTATATTATTAATCAACGATTTTTTAATAGAAAATGGGTGATTACTATTAACATTTATATATCTAAGGTTCTCATTAAGTTTATGATATGGTTGTGTTTTACCTGTAATAAGATTAAAATTAACATCTAAATAATTAACATTATAATTCTCCTTATATATAGTAATACTTAAACCATATCTTTTAAAGAAACTATATAGTTTTTTCTTATATACTTCTAGATTCCTATTAGTACAATTCTTTGTAACTAGTAGAAGATCGTCTCTATATAAACCACCCTCTATCTTAAGATTTTCTAATTGGAGTTCAGATAAAAGAAAAATACCTACTAAATCAGTAGCCTGTGCAGAATCTGGTGCTCCCATAGGTATATCAAAACAATCTCTAGTATCATTCCTAGCCCATAATTTATTTTTATATTTAATTAGCGATTTCCTAGCCATTTTAATTACATTAACTTCTTCCCGTGACATACCCACTTTATTCATTGCGAAAATAAGCGCTTTATTAAACACAATTTCATTAATAGAAGAATAATAATTATCTATATCTATTTGAATAAATTTATAACGATTTTTATCTTTAATATTATTAAACCATTTCAATGTATTATTATTACTAAACCATAATTTTAAATAATTAAGTTTATTTAACTTATCAATATATTTATCTAAAATAAATTTACTTAATTTACCTAGGTCCGATTTACATGGGCAAATTAATCTAACTTTAGGGTCTGAATAAAAATTATCTTAAATTTATAACGATTTTTATCTTTAATATTATTAAACCATAGGTTAAAGGGATTGCTATATAAGTATGTTATAGTGTTTAGTAAAGGGAGGTTTTATCATTTATGTTTTGTGAGTTTTAGCTTATCATGGTAGTTTTATGAAAGAATCCATTCATAATTTTTGTGTTTATTTGTCTGTGTGGGGTTGAGTGGGTTTTTGGAGTATATGTTGAGGTTTATATGTATGTATAGGTATGTATAAGTGGTGAGGGTATTTGTATATGTCGTGGGTGTGTGGTTTACGTGTGTGTATTTGTGTGTGAATGTTTAGGTTAGGGGGATTGCTATATAGGTATGTTATAGAGTTTAGTAAAGGGAGATTTTATCATTATATGTTTTTATGAGTTTTGGTTTATCATGGTAGGTTTGTTAAGGAATTCGTAGTAATTTGTGTCTATTTGCGATGTCTGTTGTTTTATTGCATTGTTTCATTCATAATTTTTAAGTAGTGTTCGTTTTACCAAGTGAATATAATTTTTAATTCCATTTATTCCATTTCTCCGTTCATAATTTTAAGTGATGTCCGTTTTCTAGAGCGTGAATGTGGGTTGTATGTGTGTGTGTGTGGGAGTATGAATAAGTATTGTGTTGAAGTATTTAGCTATTTTATTTATTTATAGTTGCCTAGACGTTTTTATGTGTATGTATAGGGATATATATATAGGGGTGTGATTTAGTGTATGTAGTTAGATATGGTTATATATAATTAGGTATATGTGTATGGGTGTATATATAGTTTATTATTATATTATTATTATTTTTTTGTTTTGTTTTATATTTTATATTTTATATTTTATATTTTATATTTAATTGTTGATAGGTTTATTTTAGTTTATATATTGTTTATATATTGATTATATATGGATTATATATAGGTTATATATGGATTATATATTTATATTTTTCATTCATACTTTAATTATTTTAAAATTATTATTTTAATATTTTAAAATATTGATATTTTAGATTGGAAGTCCACCTGAAGATTGTCGATCAAGACAAGAAACAATTGTAGTGGCGGTTTTTTTGACTATTTATTAAAATTTTATGTATTGATTAAGTCTTTCCTTGTTTGTTTTGCAAAATAGTGGTTTTGTCTCTAATAATATTTTATAATATTTTACTATAAAATTGGATTTAATCCTAAATCTGATTTTTTCCCTGTAAATTTGGATTTATTCCCTAATATTTATTATTATATATATATATATATATATATATATATTATATATATATATGTATATATATATATATATATATTTGTATATATATACATATATATATATATATACACACATATATATGTGCATACATATCTATGTGTGTGTGTGTGTGTGTATGTATGTATAAATTAAAAGGGAAGTCGAGTTTAACCCTAGGCGTTACAAGCTGCTAATGAGAATTAAGGTGGTCTACACCAAAATTCGAAATTGCAATATGGCTATGTATGCTAGCAACTAACATCCTTTTTTTAGTCATAAATTTTGTGCTTTAGTGGCTTAGAAGTTAATTTAATTCCCATTTTAGCATAAGTGATGCTGGTCAGCACTGTCACTTTTGCGACCTCTGTTAATTTTGCCTTTATATATGTGTGTGTATGTGTATACATATATATATATTTATACATATATGTATGTACACACACACACACACACACATATATATATATATATATATATATATATTATATATATATATATATATATATATATATATATATATATATATCTGTCTGTGTGTACATATATATATGTATACATGCATGATGAACCCTCCCATCAAAGACAACATGTGAATGTTCAGCTTTTGCTAAACAACCTGCACAAATGATTTGTTTATAGTGATCAAATGTTCATGGTGCACATTAGCCCACTATTTCCATCAATACAATATTGTCTGAACAAGTGCATAGTGTACCAAGTGTCAGGTGTCGAAGCGATTGCAGAGCAACATGAGATGAAGTGTTTTACTCAAGAACACAATGCATCACCCAGCATAAGAATTGAAACCATGTGTCCTCATAATAAGTATATATATATTAAAAAAAATTTCAGAATGAGATAAAAAACCAAGGCTGTGAAGATTTTAGAACATTTATAAAGGAGGTCTTACAGCTGTTTCCAGGATATTTATTATATCCCTTCATCGGAGATGGTTTGAGAGAATGGTTAAGCAATAGTTAATTTAGATAAGATAATCCTGGAAACAGCTGTAAGACCTTCTTTATTAATGTTCTAAAATCTTCACAGCCTTGGTTTTTTATCTCATTCTGAAAAAAGTTTTATACATATACATGCTGATATATGACCTACATTGGACACCTTATTCACATAATCACCGAACCTGGAGCTTAACTATGATTTATCCATAGCACTTACTCAGCATTACCTGACACCTTTGGGTCTTACTGACACCCTTACCTCTTATAACCTCTCTCTCTCTCTCTCCTCTCTCTCTCTCTCTCTCTCTCTCTCTATATATATATATATATATATATATATATATATATATATATATAATCATCATCATCATCGTTTAACGTCCGTTCTCCATGCTAGCATGGGTTGGACGGTTCGACCAGGGATCTGGGAAGCCAGAAGGCTGCACCAGGCTCCAGTCTTATCTGGCAATGTTTCTACAGCTGGATGCCCTTCCTAACGCCAACCACTCCGTGAGTGTAGTGGGTGCTTTTTACGTGCCACCTGCACAGGTGCCAGGCGAGGCTGACAACGGCCACGGTCGGATTGGTGTATTTTACGTGCCACCGGCACGGAAGCCAGTCGAGGCGGCGCTGGCATCAGCCACAAGTTGGATAGTGCTTTTTACATACCACCAGACCAGGGATCCTGGCTGGTTCAATTCGATTTCGATTTCACTTGCCCCAACATGTCTTCGCAAGCAAAGGGGGTTGGCATGGGTGCCTGTCATCGGATGAGGTTCTATATCGACTTCGCTTGCCTCAACAGGTCTTTGTGTCCAAGGGAGGAAAGGCATGCATAAGTGGGCTGATATATATATATATATATAAATATATATATATATATATATATATATATAATATATATATATATATATATTCATTTATTCTTTGTAAGCCTAGCACTTATTCTATCAGTCTCTTTTATCTGAACCTCTAAGATATGGGGACATAAACACACCAGCATCAGTTCTCAAGCGATGTTGGGAGGACAAACTACACACACACAAACACACACTCATACACACACACATATACACACATATATTTATATACGATGGGCTTCTTTCAGTTTCCGTCTACCAATCCATTCACAAGGCTTTGGTCGGCCTGAGGCTACAGTAGAAGAGACTTGCCCAAGGTGCTACACAGTGGGATTGAACTGGGAATCATGTGGTTACAAAGCAAGCTACTTACCACACAGCCACTTATATATATATATATATACATATATGTTATATATATATATATATATATATATATATATATATATATATATATATACATATGATATATATATATATATATGTATATATATATTTATATATGCAAATATGAGAGAGAATCCACTATGTGGACGCTCTTTTGGTGCACTAGAACGAGGGCATTTGAATGTAACTGTGAATATAATTGGCCGAACTGCTCGTGTCTCTGACCTTGTGTTAATATATAGCGTGCAGTTCGACAAATTATATTTTGACGTACTTCACCGATGATCTGAGGATAGTTATGTAAGTTGAATTGCATAATTTATTAACAGTGAAACAATTGTATGGGGTTAATCTATATTTTTGTTATTTTTCATTTGGCCTGCCCGCTTACGTTCTTAGTGTGCTAAATTTTTTCTTGAGAACAATTCTTAGTGGTTGAGTCCCTTTGCGGATCTATATCTAGCGTAAGAGCGTCCACATAGTGGATTCTCTCTTATATTTGTATATTAATAATATTTACTGAATCTCAGTCTTTTTGCGCTAGACCACTGGTGTTTAAATTGATGTTATTAAATTAATATCCAATTTTTTTACCCTCATTTTGACTTTATCCATATATATGTATATATTTATATATACACATATGTACATATACATATTTATATGTATGTAGGAATGAATACATGTTTGTGTGTGTGTGTATATATATATATATATTATATATATATATATATTATATATATATATAGGCGCAGGTATGGCTGTGTAGTAAGAAGCTGGCTTCCCAACCACATGGTCCTGGGTTCAGTCTCACTGCATGGCACCTTGGGCAAGTGTCTTCTACTATAGACTCAGGCTGACCAAATCCTTGTGAGTGGATTTGGTAGACAGAAACCGAAAGAAGCCCATCATTTATATATACATATATATATGCAAGATTCCCATAATTATAATGGAGAATTATACATCTTCAAAATTTGTCTATTACAATATTTCAATCCAATACATGTTGTTGCTCCCTTAAATGGTAAAAGTTCATTCATTCTAAGGTTAAATGATACCAGAATTTATAGCTGTATCATATTTAAAAACAGTCTCTACTATCATATATGTTAAGCTTTTATCAATCCCTCATCTGAAATATATATACTTTGAAGGACTATCAGAGACTGAATTCTTCAGCTCACTTCACCCACCCACATGAGAACAACCTTGAACAAAGCTGCATAGCTATTTCTACCCTGGATGAATATGTACTGCATCTGAATCAGCTAGATACATGTAAATACTACACTTAATGATATTAGGACACTTAGGCAGTAGAAACTCATGTCAAACTGAAATATTGCAATGAACAAATTTTGAAGATATACAAGTCTCCATTCTTATTTATGATATCTTCATCGGACAATTTGACTGAGGTCTGGCAAACCAAATGGCTGCACCAGGCTCCAATCTGATCTGGCAGAGTTTCTACAGCTGGATGCCCTTCCTAATGCCAACCACTCCAAGAGTGTAGTGGATGCTTTTACATGCCACCAGCACAAGGGCCATTCAGGTGATACTGGCAACGACCATGCTCAAATAGTGCTTTTTATGTGCCATCTGTACAGGAGCCAGTCCAGCGGCACTGGCTATGACCTTGCTCAATTGTTCTTTCACATGTCACCAACACAAGTGCCAGTAAAGTGACGCAGGTAACGATCACACTCAAATGGTGCTTCTTATGTACCACCGGCATGGAAGCCAGTTTGTTGCTCTGGCAATGATCACGCTCGGATAGTATTCTTAGCACTCCACTAGCACAGATGCTAGTCATCGAATTTGATTTCAATTTCAATTTCACTTACCTCAACAGGTCTTCGCAAGCAGATTTTAGTGTCCAATGAAGGAAGGTTACACATAAGTGGGCTGGCTACACCCCTGGCATAGGCCATGAGATTATAGACTCACTTGGCTTGCCAAGTTTTCTCACGCACAGCATATTTCCAAAGGTCCCAGTCACTTGTCATTGCCTCAGTGAGGCCCAATGTTTGAAGGTCATGCTTCACCACCTCATCCCAGGTCTTCCTGGGTCTACCTCTTCCACAGGTTCCCTCAACTGCTAGAGTGTGGCACTTTTTCACACAGCTATCAACATCCATTCTCATCACATGGCCATACCAGCACAGTCATCTCTCTTTCACACCACATCTGATGCTTCTTAGGTCTAACTTTTCTCTCAAGGTACTTACACTCTGCTGACTATGTGTACACTGACATTTGAATATATATATTCTATATGTTATATCAGCTTCTGCCTTTGCCTTGGATAACATCAGTAGTGTGGAGAAGGGAGCTTGGTATGCATGGATGATGGCTGGCCTTCCACAAACAACCTTACATGGACTTGTGACTCAGAGAGGAACTTTTTAGGCATAATCCCATGGTCACTCACGACCAAAGAGGATATTTCCAAATCTCTCTTCCTCTATATTTATATATTAGCATATATTTATCTATCTTTGTGTATGTGTATGTGTGTGTGTGTCACTTCTGGAAAATTATTGATACTTGAGATTATCTACCTTTCTCATTTGGTGCTAGTACCAACTATCTCCAAGCAATTGGCCTACACTTTCTGGAAGCAGAGATAATTTCAATAAATCAAGATTTTATCTTGTATGTTGTATTGTTATTTAATATACTCTTGTTCATCTCTGTTGTAAAAGAAAGAACATGCCACTGGACAATCTGAGTTAGTTCTCTCAGTTCATTTTCATTTCATTTATGCACACACACACAGACACACACACACACACACACACACATCAAAGTGTTAAATTATTTATGTTAGAGATTTGTAAGAAACCAAATGTAGATTTACTTGCTATGGTGACTTAGTTCCACTAGTACCATTTGGAAAGGCATAAATTTTGCACAAAGTTACATTTTACTTTTACAACGAATCTGCAGATATGTCTTTAGGTAACAAATCACTTTATATATTTAGTAGCCTACTTCAACTTTGAATCAAACATTCCTAATTTGGAATTCTATGTAAGATATCACTCATTCACAAAACAATTTACTCTAGGGGATAACTAATTTAAAGTTCTTGCTATATTGATGTATTTCTTATCATATTTGCTTTAGACCTACATGAAGTCAATCTAAAGCTGGTATTGCTAATGCAGTGTTTAATCATTGAATTTCGGAGAAGTTTATTCAAAGTACTTTTATCCTGCAGAACAATTGTATGTATTTTACAGGAAAATATTTTCCATAGAAAACAAAGAAAATGGGAAAAAATAATAAATTATTTTGAGCACATTAAATATATTTAACCTGTAACTAAATTTAAGACATTTTACCAGTATTATATACATGTAATGCATTTTGTTTTCAAAGTTATTTTATATAAATGTACCTGTGTGTCACCATGTAAAAGCACCCATGTGATGCCATGTAAAAGTGCCTATGTGGTGCTATGTAAAAGCATCCAACACACTCTGTAGACTGGTTGGTACTAGGAAGGGCATCCATCCATAGAAACCATGCCAAATCAGATTGGAGTCTGGTGCAGATCCCCAGCTTGCCAGCCCTGGTCAAACAATATAACCCATGCCAGCATGGATGATGATGATGATGCCCTTATGCACATGGTATAGTTTTACAACTGTGACATGTGTTACTTTAGCCAATCAGAAATTTTAATCAATCAGCATCCTGCAGTTTATGAGCCCTTTATAGCTATTTAAACTTGTTGATACCAGTCTGCTTGATACCACCCCTGGTTCCCTGATACATACTTTTTGTTTTAAAATGACTGAAATTAAAACTTTCCATCAAAACTTTGTTTAATCTAAAGGTGTAGGAGTGGCTGTGTGGTAAGTAGCTTGCTTATGAACCATATGGTTCCAAGTTCAGTCCCACTGCGTGGCACCTTGGGTGTCTTCTACTATAGCCTTGGGCCGACCAAAGCCTTATGAGTGGATTTGGTAGACAGAAACTGAAAGAAGCCCATCGTATATATGTATATATATATATGTGTGTGTGTGTGTATGCTTGTTTGTCTGTGTTTGTCCCCCCAACATCGCTTGACAACCGATGCTGATGTGTTTACATCCCTGTACCTTAGCGGTTCGGCAAAAGAGCCCAATAGAATAAGTACTAGGCTTACAAAGAATAAGTCCTGGGGATGATTTGCTTGACTAAAGGTGGTGCTCCAGCATGGCCACAGTCAAATGACTGAAACAAGTAAAAAAGTTAAAAAAAAGTTCATTTATGTTCCCAGCCTCTGTTTAATAACAATAGTTATTTTCCTAAATTCTTCATCATTTTAATAATTAATTGAAACAATGGCAGTATATTTCAACAGAAATATGGTAACAAAAGTTATAAAAGGAATACACAAATAAGTTTTGTCATTATATTCTCACATTTTTAATTAGTAGTTAGCTTTTGTGTCTTTACCTCCACAGAATAACTGCTGCTGCTGCTTTAAAAACATTGTCGTTACTACTATAAATTATTTGCATTTAAGTATTTTAACTTTCCAAACATGAACATATGTGTCTACATTTTCTATAACATTTTCACAGCACATTATTCCATTAATTTTGTAAAACAAGAAAATACATGAACATATTTTCATAAAATTTGATTTGATTGCTGTTGTAAATTAAAATTTGTTATATTCCTACTTGACTTCTGGTCTTATTTTAATCTGACTTCACAAATCAAGTATTGCATAATTATCATTGCATTCTACCAATCAGTTCTGAAGAGGTTTATTTTTTAGTGATATATATGAAATGGAAGGAAAAATTACGTATAATCTCTTATTGTCGTTATCTTGATTAACATTATCTTGAATTTCGTATAAATTCATTAGATATAATCTGAAGTGAAAATAATGAGAAATAAAGTCATTGAGATGAATGTAAATTGCTTATAGTGATAGAGGGAGAAAGACAGTTGTTGCATTTGTTTGACAACAGATGAGGTGAAAAAAGATTTAACATGCAAAAGGGGAAACTGAACTTCTAAGGACTGTGATGTATTAGAAGGAAAACATTGGGAGAAAGTGATGAAAACAGAAAATGAAGAAGCTGAAGCTGATAGAAGAAATGGCAAAGGACCTCAACAAATGTGAGATACCATAATACAGAAGATAATCCAACACATGCAAGCATGGTAATGAACGTAAGAATATTGTTGTTATTGTTGTGATGATGGTAGTGGTGAAGGTGGTGGAATTTATTTTTTATAAAACAGTTTTTTTACACCTTTTTTTTCATGAATAATGATTTGAAATAATTTCTTCACAGAGCTAACAATCTCCAAAAATTGGAATGAAAAAGTTAAGGAAAAAAACAGAGAATAGAAAAATGAAAGCAGAAAGGAACTGGTATGAAGAAAATAAAAAAAAATAAAAATAATACTTTGTTTTAAAAACAGGTAATCAGGTGAAATAATTGCTTTACAACACTGGCAGTACCAGCTAAAATAGTTCCTGATGAAATGCTCTTGATTTTTGTTTTGTTTTGCAAATATATTAAAGTGCAATATTTTAATTTATTTTCCACATACTACTCTATAGGAAATACAATTTTTTTAATATTGATAAGTTTTGTGGTATTAAAATTTATATAGGCTTCTAAAGTATTTCATACAACTACTTTAGTATTTGTTATTTAAATTTATGAATTTTGATGTAATCAGAAAAAATATTTCTATTACAAAAAAGTTTTTTTCAAATTGTTTATGGCTAGCAGGATATACTCCAATAGTTTTATTTGTATGTATGTATGTATGTGAGTATGTATGTATTTATGTGCATGTATGTATGTGTGTGCATGTATGCATGAATGTATGTATATGTGGGTGTATGTATGTATGTAATGTAATGTGAATATAATGAATATTAAAAATGATCAACACAAGCGGGCCATGGTTTAATGCATAAGGTATTAGTAGAATGTTTTAATAGAAAGAGAAAGTGCCTTAATATTTCAGACATTAGTCCTTCATCAGATGAAAGAGAGAAGCATAAAGGACAGTCAGAAAGAGAAATAGACAGTGCCAAAAAAAATGATCAAAGGATGGTAAACCAGATGAGAATGTTGCTTTGTTGCAGATGTAGAGGACAGAAGGGAGAAAGTGGATGAGTATATGCAAGAATAAGATTGTATCCATGTCAGGGAAGTATGGTGCATGTATTTTAGTGCAGTGTGTGTATGTGTGTAGAGATGTGTAAGTACAGAAGTACAAGGTGGTATCAAAAGATTCTCGGACTATTTATGTTTAATAAAAAATAACTTATTTACCCAAGTTTTAACATCATTTCCCTCGAAATAGTCACTTTGCACAGCAATACACTAGTCCCAGCATTCCTGCCACTTTTATGGCAATGAGGCAATGGGCTATATGCAATGTTTCGAGTGGCACAGGCACTTCAAAAGGGAAAGAACGTCACTGGAAGACAATGAGTGATCTGGAAGCCCTGCTATGAGTGTCACCCAAGAAATGCGAAGAAAATTCATTAGCTTGGACATGAGGATCATCGGAGTACAATCAACGATGTTTTGAAGTATTTGAGGGAAGATATTTGGTGAAGGCAACTAGATCTGTGGACCGCAAAGAATTAGATTCTTCACAATGACAATGTACCCTGTCACCAAGCTCTTTTCCTTCATGAGTTTCTCATCAACAACAACATGGTATCACTTCCACACCTGCCCTCTTCACCAGATTTAGCATCTGCAGACTTCTGTCTCTTCCCCAAGATGAAAATGCAGCTCAAAGGTTGCCATTTTAACACTGTTGTCAAGAACTAGAGCAAATCACTGAAGGTTTTTGACTCACTTATGGAAAACAACTTCCAGGCTAGATTCCAAAAGTGGTAGTTAGCACATTACATGCACTCACTTACACACAAACACTCACACACATACACACACATGCACACATGCTGCTGCACTTGATGATTACAGGTAAGTTCACCGCCCATCACTTCACCGCAGGGTAAGTTCACTGCAAGGAAAGTTTACCAAGAAAATATATCTGTATTATCATCATCATCCTCATTTAACCTCCACCTTCTATGCTGGCATGGGTGGGATGGTTTCACAGGAGCTGGCCAGACAGAAGGCTACACTAGACTTCTATGTCTGTTTTGATGGGGTTTTTATGGCTGGATGCTATTCCTAACACCAACCACCCAGTAGAATGGACTGAGTGCTTTTTACATGGCATGCACACAGGTGAGGTCAGTTTTGGCAGAGTTTTACAGCTGGATACCTTTCCAAATACCAACTACTTTACAATGTGGACTAGATGCTTTTTAATGCCCCATCCCCTCTCTTTTGAGAGCAAATGGGGTATTGGAGGAGGTGATCTTGTGTCTCACCATTAATAGTTTTAAAAGTATTTCATTGGGAAAAAATGGTGAATTGATGACAGTGAACTTTTCTTGCAGTGAATTGATGATGGTGAACTTACCAGACATCTCACTTGATATCCCCACAGAAAATAAGACATCCCTATTATTTGATGTACAAAAATAGGGGCCTTCCCACACATTTACCGATATATTCACATATGACCACATATAGTGATATACACCTGATGCGGGCATGAGTGAGAGGTTAAGAAGCTTGCTTCCCAATCATGTGACCTTGGGTTCAGTTTCATTGCATGGTACATTGGGCTACTGCTTTCTACTATAACCCTGGGCCAACCAAAGACTTGTGAGTGGATTTAATAGTTTAATAGATGGAAACTGAAAGAAGCTCATTGTCTGTATATATATATATATATATATATATATATATATATATATATATATATATATAATAGATATTTTCTTCATAAGCTAGTTTTATATATATATATATATAGAGAGAGAGAGAGAGTCCAGAGATTCTCAGTATAGAAAACAGTAGTGCTTAAAAAGATTCAAACTTGGACTCCAAAGTCTTTACAGGGGAATGATTTTACAGGCTAAAAAGTGGTTATAAGAGGGATCAAGCTGAGTGGATATAGAGGCAATTATGTGGATGATCAAATTTGATATATTAAATGTTTGATTTATTTAATACATCTGATTTGTTTGACTACATATTTCACTCTACATATACATAGAGTTCAAATTTACAGAAAATAAAAGATGAAGACAGGTGAAGGAACAATAAGCAGGTGTATTAGTTTAACACTTGGGAAGAATGGAAAAGTCTTTGACATTTCAAGCCTACACTCTTCGACAGAAAGGATTAAGGGGGAAAATGGAGAGGAAAAAGAATGTTTAGGGATTAACAGTTCAACATGATATACATCTTTATATGCATATCACGACCTGTTATATATGCGGGAAGTTGAGGTTATAAGAGATAATGGTGTCATTAAGTCCCAAAGGTGTCAGGTAATGCTGAATAAGTACTATAGACAGACCAAAGTTAAGTTCCAGATTCGGTAATATTGCGAATAAAGGGTTCAATGTTGGTTCTATGTCAGCGTGTGTATATATGAATTTTTTTGCGTAATGACATAAAAAACCAAGGCTGTACAGATATTAGAGCATTTATAGATAGAAGGTCTTACAGCTGTTTCTAGAATATTAATTAATAATATCCCTTCATCGGAGATGGTATGAGAGGAAAAGTTAAGTCAGTTAGTTTTGATGTGATACAAATAGAGAGTGAGGTGGAGGAAAGAAAACAGATGTAAGATATGTATGTTTATTGAGTTCATAAATCCGTTTTATATGCATAATGGTATATATGTGCAATATTCCAATATCCTTTGAGTAAAATCCAAAAGTCCAACAGAGTTTAATATGAGTCCATCCAGATGTAAAGTTTATAAGCAATGTAAGATTCTCTTAAAGTTGGTCATTCCGAGTAGAGAATTTATATAGAATGTAGCAGATTCAGGTTTGTGTTTAAACTAAGAGTGGAGATGAGTGGCATAGCGTTGCTTAAAGTTTGTTGTTGATCCTATGTATATGGCTGTAGAGTTGTGTAATCGGTTAAACTAACGAAGAATGGAGATGAGTGGCATATCGTTGCTTAAAATGTTTGTTGATCCTATGTATATGGTATCTCTTATATTTGTGCTTACATGTGCATTATGATGACAGTGGTAGTGTACGTGTGTGTGCATGTATGTGTGTGCTTATGTGTAAGTGTGTGGGTGTGTACAAATATGTGAATGTGACTATTTCTCAATGTAATAACACATGTGCATGTGTGTGTATGCATGTTTGTGTGTATGTGTGGATGTTAATGAGCATGAAGGTTTGTCGATGAAGGGTAGCCTGAAAGTTGTCGCTGATTCAATGAAAAACCAGCACAATATTCTCTCCTCTCTTCTTTCTCTTTCTCTCTTTCCAGTTCTCATTTCTCTCCCCTCTCCCTCTTTTTTGATCTTCATCTTCACATTTCAAAAGTAGCATGATGTTTTGTAAGTGACAAGAAGAAAATGAGTCAATGTGTTAGTGCAGGCAACTTTTGTATGGTGATGTCAGCATATAAGATTCTGTATTTCAAGGACAGTGTTCCACAATTAGACAAGTTCATGTTGGAACTTTTGATTCTTGATCAATGTTTAACTCCAAGACCTTATAATTCCTTTCAAATCATCCTGAGAACAGCTTATGATGCTTGTAATCTTAGTTACAACATATACATAGATTAAGCATAACACACACTTCAAATCCAGGCATGTATTTGATACTAAATCTTTTGAACAATAAAACAAACCTCAACAATATTTTATAGCTATTCTCACTTGCTACCGTTGTGCTACACATTCTCAATGAAAACAAACATACACATAAATAATATGACATACAGTGCTAAAAATAATAGGACTGAACAAAGTCTTTGATGGAAAATTTTTCCATTTTTACCTTGGGAAACTCTACTTAAACAGACATTCAGAAAACAATTAAGTTTACAGTGGAAGGAGATAAAGGAGATAATAAGACCTTATAAGATAAGCATGACTTTAGATTCAAATCCAGAATTTCTCACAACAAAACAAAAACTTGGATGCCTTCAAAAATTACCTTCTCAATTCAATTAGAACTATAAAGTTCAGATGCAGAGCTAATAACTTTCTGCACAAGCTGAAGTCAAATATATAAAATCTATAATCTAAACTCCCCTAAAAGTGTAATTGCATTTGCTGAATAGGAATCACAGAATAGCTTTTAAAATATTACCAAGACCATTCTAACAGCTGTCACCACTATCTGGTAAACAACAGAGGCTTTCCAAAATTCATATGGTGCTCTAGTGGTGTAGCAAAATTTATAGACATTTACAAAGGTAATTGCGTATGAAACACCAATATTTAGAAATGGGCCAATATACTATAAATGAGGTGTCATCATTTGCCATCTCATTCAAATTCTAAAAAAAAAAAACTAAAAAACTGAAATAATTTCGAAATGGTGCTATAAGACCAAAAAGTTCTGAAGCTGACATGTCCAATGCATGCAGAATAATGGTTTCAAATTTTGGCATAAAATGAGAAATTTCAAGGGGAGGAGGTTAGACAATTACATCAACCCCAGTACATGACTGATACTTTATTCTGTCAGCCCTGGAGGGAATAAAAGCAAAGTTGATCTTGCCAGGATTTGAATTTTAAAAGAAATGTCACTAAGCATTTCATGCAAAACACTAGATAACATTTTCACATCATAAGTAATATAACTGGTTGAAGACAATGTGAGCTATGTCATCTAAGTCTTTTGACCATTTTTCACTATTTCTTTCAACCCTCTAATAAATTTAGCCAAATGGAGCATTCTCTAGAAATGTACTCATAACTATTTTTTAAGCAATTGCAAAAAGCACAATTCACTGAATTATTGTCACTTACATTAGTAAAAATACCTGGCATAGTTAAAACTAATAATTGTGATCAAGTGAAGGAGAAAGAAAAAAAAACATTACGCAGGTAATTCAGAACATAGCCCCCAACATTTAGAAATTTTCAAAAGTTGCTGATTGTATGGAATTTTTTAGTATGGGTCGTGGTGGTGGTGGTGGCGGCGGCGGTGGCGGCGGCGGTGACAGCAACAACAGTGGGTTTCTTTCAGCTTCTGTCTATCAAATCCACTCACAAGGCTTTAGTTAACCCAGAGCTATTGTAGAAGACACTTGCCGAAAATGCCATGCAGTGGGACTGAACCAAGAATCACGTGGTTAGGAAGCAAACATTTTGCTGCACTGTCACACTTGCACCTATAACAACATGAAATGATAACAGTTATCTTTTATTATATCGCAAAGAAATCAAGTTTATTTCCTTAAATGCTTGTACTCTACTGTTAATCAAGATAACTCTCAACAAGACAGATATAGTCTGTTATGAGTCTGTCCATTGCCGGTCAGATTAATTTGTGCTTATCATATATCTCTACCACATGACCTAATTATACTGTCAAAGCTACAGGTGGCAGGCAACTTCTATATCTCCCCAGTCTGCACTGTAGAGAATCATAGATTAATACCCATTTCTATTTGAGAACCAAGCATATGAGACTGTCATTCCCAACTCTACTTCTTAAGAAAGAAGTTTATTAGAATTTCAAAAAGAGATCAAAGATCAAAATTAGGTAATAATAATTTCCAACTCTGGATTAAAGAGTAGTCAAATTTTCCAACTAAGGATTAAAGAATTAAGTAAGTTCTAAATATATTCTTGTGGAAAAGACGATTTGTGTGATTTCCCATTCTTTTAACATACACATTTAATGTGTCATTCTGAGTTCATTCTGAGTTAATAAACCATTTCAAATCTTGATCTAAAAGATATTTCTTTTATGTCCTACATTAGATCTGGAAGAAAAGCAACTCTAAGAATTTTGCCCACTTCCTTCTAGTAACGGTGAACTAAATACACCAGATGCATTTCAAATTTCTGTCTCTGACAACTTAATTACTCTATTAATTTATAATAATGTGTTATTCAAGAAATATGAATATGGAAAAGGTTATATTTAATTTGGCAGAATGGTTAAAGTATCAGACAAAAATACTTTGCTGTATTTAATTAAACCCCTTTACTTTCTGATTTCAAATTCCCCAATTTACTGGGCTTGATATAGGAAGTACCATTCAGATATTAATTGCCTTTACTCTCTCCTCAAAATTTTTGGGCTTTCTGCCTATGTTAGAAATCATTATTATTTCCTCATTTTACATTACAAAGCAAAGAAGTTTCACTATACGGAAGTATATTTACATATTTGAACACATACATACATATGTATACATACAAGTGTGTGTGTGTGTGTGCGTGTATGTAAGTATATATATATATATATATATATATATATATAGTAATAATAACAATAATCCTTGAACAGAATTTATAAACATTTAATGCATTGCTAGGTGCGTTTCCACAAGTCATATATCCCTTAAGATCCCAGTCCATATTCCTGGGATGATTACAATGTATCTGTGGGCATCAGCTTGATTATCTTTATGGATTCATTTCTTCAGGTGATATAACGTTAATGGAGGGATGTTTATCCTATTTGACTAATGTTTATCCCTTTTGACCTATGCACTGGTCAAAGGGGATAAACATCCCTGTGTTAAACATCCATTAATGTTATATCATCTGAAGAAATGAATCCATGAAGATAATCAACCTGATGCCCACAGATACTATGGACTATACTGTAGTCATCCCGGGAATACGGACTGTTATCTTAAGAGATATGTGATTTGTGGAAATGTGCATAGCAATGCATTAAATGTTTATAAATTACATTCAAAGATTATTGTTATTATTACTATATCTATCCTACATTATATCAGTATAGCTTGATGCAACCTCAAAAAACTGGTTTAGAAGTCAGCATCATTAGATTGTGGCTGTCATCCTGGAATAGAAGCTTTATTTGCATATTCAAAATGTTTCCCATAGACAAATTTAAAAGATATGTATATGTATGTATATATATGTATGTAAAGAGAGAGAGAGAGAGAGAGAGAGAGAGAGAGAGAGAGAGAGAGAGAGCAAAGATGGATGGATGGATGGATTTACTGTGAGGTGAATATTGGAATCATACACAAAGTTTTTGACAAAATTGGTGACATGGATATCACAGAAACTACAGCTGTTGTTGCCTCATTCACCTTCACTGGATTCTGTGATTTTCACCAATAATTTGGTGCACATAATCAATGTCCATTCCACAGCAAGATTATATGTTTCAAACATATAAACTATACATTTACTAAATTTGTAAAGTTAACAATAGGGTAAATCCATATTTTTTAGTCATGACTGCATTTATAAAACTAACTAAATTTATTATATACAATGGACAATCATAAACATCTGTTCTGTTTATACAATTTCAACACGCCGGGCAAAATGCTTAGCGGTATTTCGTCTACCGTTACATTCTGAGTTCAAATTCCACCGAGGTCAACTTTGCCTTTCATCCTTTCGAGGTCGATAAATTAAGTACCAGTTACACACTGGAGTCGATATAATCTACTTAATCCATTTGTCTGTGCTTATTTATCCCCTCTATGTTTAACCCCTTGTGGGCAATAAAGAAATAATAAAAAAAAAAATAAGAGAAGGGATCAACAGTCTTATCTTTTTCTTGCCTTTTTTATTTGTTTCAGTCATTAGACTGCAACCATGCTGGGGCACTGTCTTGAGGAACTTTAAGTTGAATGAATCAACCCCAGTACTTTATGTTTTTTTTAAGCCTGGTACTTATTCTATCAGTGTCTTTAGTTGAGCCACTAAGTTACAAGGAAGTAAACACATCAACACTGGTTGTCAAGTGGTGGTGGGGACAAACAAAGACTCAAAGACACACACACAAGGGAATGCTGAAAAGTTCCTGGCTTTGGGTAAAAGAAAATACAGGAGGATCAGTTAATTATGATTTTATACAACATATTCCCCACTCAGATTCACACACTTATTGCAGCAGTCCTTCAGTTTTTCTAAGCCCTGTAAAAGAACTTGGAGGTTTGTGCCTCCAACCATGCCTTTCATGATACTCTTAAAGCCAGGAAATCTTCAACATTCCCTTGTGTGTGTATGTGTATATATATATATACTTTTTTTTCTTCTATACATTTCAACCTGTAGTAGAGAATTAATAATAATGGTATACACCATCCCACCACATGTGACAAAGATACTACAGAAGATATGAGCAAATCTTCAAGACAGAATGTAAAGATTGGGACAAGGAGATGATAACTCGCTTCATCCTGAGAAAACTGATGCCTACAGAACATGAACAATACAGTAATTTTGTACTCCCAAGAAAACCGTCTGACATAAAGTTTAAGGACACAATAGATATATTGTGTAAGATTTTCAGTGGAAAGCTCCTTGTTTAACACAGTTGAAGTGTCGAACATAGAGAAAAATAGTAACAAGGGCTACATCACATATGCTGGTAGAGTAAACAAGGAATGCGAGAAGTTCGAGCTGGATGAGTTAACTATAGATATGTTCAAATGCCTGATTTTTACACAGGGACTAACTGCTGAAAAGGATGCAGAAGTCAGAACTAGAATTCTTGAAAAGCTGGAGCAAAGCCAGGATATAATCCTGCAAAAAGTGTCTGAAGAATGTGAAAGGATACTTAAATTAAGACATGACACAGAGGAAATTGAAAGTAAAGATTGTTTCCAAGTAAAACCAGTGCAGTATAGTTTGAATAGAGATAATGTGTTTTCTAAAAAACATGACAAATATCAGGATTTAAACCCATATTTTGCATGTGGTGGTATGCACCTTAGGAAAAATTGTCCATTTAAAAACGCAGAGTGTTTTCATTGAGGAAATATAGGACATATAAAGTCGCACTGTAGAATGAAGATGATGAAATGTCAAAAGAAGGGTAAAAAAATAAATAGTTTGTCATTGGGAAAAAAAAAAAGTGATACAACAAACAGAAAATTCGTACATGTGAAAATTTAAAATACAAGAGTAAAATTGAAATTCGACACAGGTAGGGACATGACTAATATAAATGAAAAGACATGGAAATGTATCTGTAAGCCAAAATTAATTAAATCTAAAAAGGTAGCACATGGTGTTGTGGGAAAATGATTATATTTTATTGGTGAATGCATATGTAATGTAACATTTTGAGGTCAAACAAAAAAGGCTAAGATATATGTATTAAATCATTCACTTAATTTATTTGGCACAGAGTGGATACAACTATTTAATTCATGGGATATACCCATAAGTGTTTTGTGTTGAAATATAGTTGCCTCAGTTGAAGGTTCAAATGAGGCCAAAGGACTGAAACAAAAAGTTGCAGTAAAACACGAAACACCTGTATGTAGGCCAAAAAGAAATGTACTGTCTACAGCAATAGACCAGGTTAACAAAGAACTGGAAAGACTGGAAAGTCTTGGTATAACTGAAAAGAATGACCATGCAGACTGGGCAACAGCAATGGTTTATGTGAAAAAGAAGAATGACAAATGAAGAGTTTGTACAGTTTTTTCAACAAGGGCAAATGATGTTTAAGTCGCACATGTTCACATTTGTTAAAAATTAACACACATTATGGCTTATGTGAGAACTCTAGTTGTATGCTGTTCGTGATTAAAGGTGAAGGAGGTAATTATGTTTTTTGATATGAATCCTGTTTATGTTTTCTTACTGGTACTCTAATTATTGTTCTTGTTGCTCTTGGTTTTGTTTAAACTCAGGTCAACCTTAATGAAAGTGTTTCAACCATGAACAACATATATTCCTACTGGACATTACACATCTACAACTAAGGTGTGTAAGGTAGTAGTGTGTAATCAGAGTGGTATTTAGCTGCTATTACTAGCAAGTTCAGTGTCCACTACAAGAACTTTCATTAGCTCTTAGTGTGTCTGGAGAAGAGACACTATTAACAATAATGGAACAATTACCAAAATGCAAATTAGCTTCCTACTAGTAAGATAAACATCATTTTCTCTATAGCTGCATGCTGTAACAGAATCTGGTAAAGGTTAATGAGCCAGAAACTGCTACAGTTGTTCCAGTATACATGCAATTTGGCCCAAGTACTTAGGTTATATGCTGTAATTCCTTTCACAAAAAGATTTCAAATGCTCAAATTTAGGAAACTGAACATCACTTAAATGTATATGATGTATAGCATCTCACACACATACACACACATATATATATATGCTTATATACATAAACACACACAAGAGCACACACATGCATACACACACACACACACACATCATATATCCAAAATAGAAGTACACTCTAAAGCATATAGAAGTAATGTATTAAAAGTAATTGAGTCTATGTCTGGTCATTGAGTGAACAATGGTTTTGCACCCACAAAGGGCTTAGCGCTGTGGACGGCCCATCAGACACTAAAGCCAAAGACAAAGTGTAATTTTTCATCTCTTGGAGGCAGGAACCCGTTATGATCAGTTGGTCAATAAGTCACCAAAGAATAAATATTCTGGGATCAGCAAGGACAGGTTGTTTGTTCTAAGGGAGGTGACCTGTCCTTGCTGACCTGGGAGAATTTATTCTTTGGTGACTTACTGACCAACTGATCATTAGGAGTTCCTGCCTCCAAGAGATGAAGAGTTACATTTGTCTTTGGCTCTAGAGTCTGATGAGTTGTCCATGGGGCTAAGCCCTTTGTGGGTGCAAAACCATTGGTCATTCTATAACCGGACATAGACTTAACTACACAAATATGTATATATATATATATATATATATATCATTCCCATTGTTTTGATATCTACTTTCCCATACTTGCAAGGGCCAGATGGAATTCATTGAAGCTGATTTTCTATGGCCAGATGCCTTTCCAATAGCCAACCCTCACTTGTTTCCAAACAAGTTTAAATTTTCCTATGCTTGGAAATGTTTGCTCAGAAGATTGAAAACAAAGGGCAACACTTGTAATATGATGACACTCATTTACGAGTCTAAAGTGCAAATACAAGGAGAAACACACACACACACATAAATGTACATGAATATACACACACATATATGCATAAAGATACACACATGTACACACATACATAAATGTATATACATATACATACATGCATAAAGACACATACTTGAACACACACATCACACATACACATGCACAAATGTACATAAATATACAAATATACATATGCATAAAGACACACACGCACACACATACATAAATGTACATAAGTATACACACACATATATGCATAAAGGCATACATGCACACACACATACACACACACAAATCTACATAAATACATACATGCACATTATACACACACACACACACACACACACACACAATATAAACATTTACAGCTGCAAATTAGTAGCTCCTTTTTTCTGTAGCTACTGGATTTGTTAAGTATATAAACAGATTGGCTGGTAATTTCTCTGGGATTAATCAAACTGATGTAGGCACCTCTGATAAGAACTCAATGAGGTCCAAAATCAATGAAAGCTGTTTGTCATTTTCCAATCTATGGAGAAATTGCTAAATCCATTCTGTTTATATATCTATTGTAGAAGTTACATATATATATATATATATATATACTTACGTATAGGGTCAAAAAGGGGTACGTAGCCACCATGTATATATGTAAAAGTAAAAAAATATACAAACGGGACAAGAACGTGAAACATTTAGAAGACGACACAAAAAACATGGACGGGACATTCAAAGCCACTTTTACATATACATATATATATATATATATATATATATATATTAGTAAAAATTTTGTATTAAGGTATACACCTTGTAGCATGCTGTTTAAAGCTTACTCACAGTATTCAGCTATCTGATGTTATCAGCAGTATAGAGACATGTGCCATTGGATTTACTTCAGGAATTCCTTTGTGTCTGTAGAGTTTATAAAAATTGTGCGTCAGTTCCTTGAGCTATATACATATATACATATATATATATATATATATATATATATATATATATATATATATATATATATATAATAATAATAATCAAGGGGTTGCAGTCTGGGGAATGGGTGTGTCTGAGTTTCTTATCAGGCAGGTAGTACCTGAAGACATTTGGTATTCCCACACAAGATGAGAAAGGGCCAATTTTGGTCCCAAGCCATCAAAGACAAGAAGAAAGACTGCATTATGAAGCTTTTGAACAAACTCAAGCATACCCTCCAACCGAACATGCTTTGGATTTTTGAAGATGAGAAAAATGTCAGCCACACGGGGCAACTGTTGGCTTGCTGTATACCCAAAACATGTACTGAGAGTGATAAAAGTCAAACATCCAGTCAACATCATGGTGTTTGGAGTGATCAGTAGTGATAGCAACGTTATGCTTCCATTCGTCTTCCCACACAGCCTCAGACTCAACACGGAGGCCTACATCAAGTGCCTGGAGGAGGTAGTGCTGCCCTGGGTGAAGAGGGTGGCTGCTGGCAGACCCTATGTCTGGCAACAAAACTCTGCACCATTCTACACAGGCAGGAGAACCCAGTCATGACTGTCAGACAATTTCTGTGACCACATCACCCCTAATATCTGGCCACGTAATTCCCCAGACTGCAACCCCTTGATTATTATGCGTGGGGTGTTGTTGAATGAGAGACCAACAAAAGTCCTTGAAACAACAAAGATGAACTGAAGGCAAGGATTATGGCAGCATACACCAACTTACAGAAGGAGACTGCCCAGAAGAGTTGCAGGAGATTCTGAAGTCATCTGGAAGCCATGGTAGAAGCCAATAGGAATTTTATTGAATAAATTTACTCTCTAGTATTTCAAGATATTTTCATGTAATTTTGGAAAAATATATCTGTTAAAATGAGATGTCTGTGTTATTTTCCTTTTTGTGTAATCTAGATGACAATTTATTCATCTCACCTTGTATATATATATATATATATATATATAGTTTGTATTAGCTACTATAGCTGGTTTTAGGATACTTTGAGCTTTCTCTTAGGGTATATTAATATAGTATATTCTCTATTTAGTTTTGTTACAGTAATATAATGCTATTTATTGTTTTCTGTTGGGAAATAATTTGGCTTTTTTGAGTACAGTACGGTCTAGTACAGTGTTTTTTAATCATTTACTTCTTCTGTATTCTCTTATGTACCACTTCACTCTCCTGATTTCTCACTACATAAAATAATAATGATAAATAAAAATGAAGTCTTATATACAAAACAGTTTTATTACATAACATTAACTGCTTTCTTTTAATCTAACATTAGCAGTCTTAAAATAATTGTTAACCTTTTCATTACTATATTTGTATTGAAATACACTGCTTTTGCTTTGATTCATTTTGAAAATAATGAAGAATTTAGTAATATAACTTTGTTACTATTAAAGCTGGTGTTTGTAACATAAATTAACATGAAATTTTGACAAGAGGTTTTAATTTTGGTAACTTTATAACTAAAAGCATGGATCAGAGGTTGTTTGAAATGAATTGGTAATAGAAGTTAAGTTAAGTTAATTTTTTGGCTCAAAAAGCAAAAAGCAAGGCCATGTAGGGGGACATGGAGTAATGTACAGGGTAGTGTTCATGCAAAGAGTTCATGCCATTTCTGGTCAAGAGAGACTTTGAACCAAGTGGTCATCGGCATCTTCACTATCTTGTCTGGCAGCTTATTCCACGGATCCACAACCCGGACAGAGAAAGCCCCTCTTCTTTGATTGAGATGAAATCATCGCACATAGAGCTTTTTGGAGTGACCCTGCAGCTGATGCTCTGGAGCAGGACTGAAGAACAGCTCTTTCGAGAGGTTACACTTTCCGCTTATGATGTTGTGAGCAAGAATGAGATCACCACGGCGGTGGCGTTTTTCTAGAGAATAAAGGTCGAGTGTCTTCAGCCGTTCTTCATAAGACAAATGCTTGAGACCAAGAACCATGTGGGTAGCCAGCTTCTGGACTCTTTCGAGATGATCTATGTCTTTGAGGACATAAGGAGAAGAGGCTTGAATCCTGTACTCCAATATGGGTCTCACCAGCATGACATAGAGTGGTAGGAATATGGCTGCTGTGAGCATTCCGAATGACCATCAAATCAAAAACAGAACTCCGCGTGCTTTGTTGGCAGCATGGACACACTGGGCCGAAGGCGAAAAGGAAGAATCCACCAAGATACCCAGGTCCTTTACCTGGTCGGTCCTCTCCAGCAGCAGACGACCCAGCTCGAAATCAAGTTGAGTTGCAAGAGAAGAGCCAACAGGCAGATGACAGCACTTTAACACATTCAGGCACAGGTCCCATTCGTTAGACCATCTCCAAACTTGGTAGAGGCATCGACTAAGATCATCTATATCACCGCAAGGAGCGACCAGTTTGACATCATCGGCAAATAGAAGGGTGTGTTGAGTGAGGTCGTCGGGCAAGTCATTTATGAAGACTAAGAACAATAAGGGCCCAAGCACTGAACCTTGAGGCATGCCACTGCTCGCACTGGAGACGTCAGACAGCAAACCATTAACTTAGACTTGGAAGGAGCGATCTGAGAGGAAGGCACCAACCCATTGTGCAATATCCAGATGGAAACTATATGCTTGAAGCTTGACAAGTAATAGGCAGTGGTTTACCGAGTCAAAGAAGGGAATACAACTGGTAAAAATGATAATACTAACAGTAAAGGTCTCTTCAATGTAAGAACAATTTCCTCATTGAAATCAACAAATTACTTCAGGAATCCTCAAGTTTTCCTCCCAACTCAGGTTAAGAATTGTAAATATAAAGAATCTTTAACATCATTCTGCTTGTTAAGGGGCAAACTGAAAGAACCATTAGCATGCTGGGCAAAATGCTTAGTGGTATTTCATCTATCTTCACATTCTGAGTTCAAATTCCACTGAGGTCGACTTTGCCCTTCATCCTTTCTGGGTCAATAAAATAAGTACCAGTCAAACACAGGGGTCAATGTAACTGACTTTACCCCCTACCTGAAATCGCTGGCTTTGTGCCAAAATTTGAAACCAATATTATTCTAATAGAAATAATACATTTCTAAATCTCTCAGAGAGATTTATGCAGTAGCAGCATGATAAAGTGATTGTATGTTGTCAACTTAATGTGGAAGTCCCATGAAAGGGAAGAATGCTACTGTTATTTAACCCTAGGAAACGCTGTTTCCTTTTGGACTTGACACATTTCCTGTGTCCTTATGGTTTCAAAGTGGAGACATAAGAATACAGGAAATGTGTCAAGTCCAATAGGAAACAGTGTTTCCTAGGGCTAAATGACAGTAGCATTCTTCCCTTTCATGGGACTGTCACATCAAGTTGACAACATACTATCACAAAATTATTCTGTTTGTCATGATATGTGTTTGAGTGTTACTCTTTCAACAACCATAACTATGGAATAAAACTAATGAGATAATTGAAGTCTTTAAACTTCAAGGAACAAGTTTCAGTGTTAAACAACCTGAAGTGTAGAAAGAAATGGCAGACATAATTAAAGTCATTAGTATAATGAAACAATATTATGAAGATGTTAAATTTATACAACTAAATAGAAATAAGAACATTTATGAAACAGGGGACGTTTATCTATTAATTTTTCAATATTTACTCATAAGCCCAATAGAATGGCATATCTAGACAAAAAGCCAAAAAAACCAGAAAGTTGGGGTGATGAAGTCTTTTTATTAAGTAGAAATCACATAGGTTTGACTAAATATATTACATTACTGATTAAACTAGAATGGGAAAATTCATTTTTGATCCAGCAAAAATCTGAACTAAGGACTGTAACACATACCAAAAAGCATAATAAAGCCTCGATTTTAATATTTAACAATTACATCATGTTCACTATAATAATCTTGCTTAATATTTACTTTTGGGGAGATCCATTGATTATTTTCCAAGTTTCCTATGTTAGCTTAGTTTTCTATCTTTATTCACTCATTGAACTAAATATTTTTTTTTCCTCACTGAATATATTTAAAGTTTCAGCAATATTCAAATTGTACCAATACTACATATTATTCGTGCACAAATGTCGTTTTTAATGCATGCAGTTATAGTAATACTATTCATTGTAGTTGCAGTAATATTATTTACCATAGTGGCAGTGAAACCATCTAGCATAAAGTTACTATAAAGCTGTTTCATTACTACAATGCACAGCTTATTGTAAGTTGCACTGATACTGCTATACTACATTTGTGACAATAACTATACGTTGCAGCAATGTCACTCATTCTATATGCAATAATAATAATAATAATAATAGCAACAACAGCAACAATAATAATAACCCTACTATAATTTTCATTCAATCCAGCTGCACCAATACTCCATGCTGCTACTGTATTGTCTTCCATTTACTGGCATGGAAATATTATCATTTTCTATAGTTGTAGTAATAGCATCCATTGCAGTTGCAGTGATATTCTTTTACTGCAGTTAGTTGCAGTAATGCTTCTATCATAATTCATTACAGCAATAAATACTCCACTACACACTCTTTCCCTTTCTGATACAATCAGGGCGGATGTGAGGACTTGCAAAGAATTCAAAAATCAATAGTACTAGATGAAGCTCCATTTGGTAGACGTGACTGAATTTTCTATTGCATTCAATGAAATTGCATATTAACACTCTCAGTTTGGAATTTGGGTTGGCTCAATGAGACTCATGTGGTCAGTATAAAGAAATCTATTATCTAACTGTCCTGTGTAGTGAGGCAGTGAACTTTCAGACTTAACTCTGAAAATTGTTCTCTACTTCAGGATATAATAACCAAAAATCTTCATCTTTTGCTCTTTGACTCTTAGTTTTCTAAGTATTCTTTCTTGTTTTCTGTTTCTATCTACTTAGCTACCATTTTCCTTTCTTCTATTCTTTCTCTCTTTTTCTCTCAACACATATATACACATATATATAAATAAACATACATATATACATACATATATACACACACACACACATATATATAATATATATATATATACATATATGTATACATATATATATATGTATGTACGTATATATGTATGTATACATATGTTCACACATATATACATACACATATATTCATATATATACACTATATATATCTGTGTATGTTTATATATATATATATATATATATATATATATATATATATATATATATATATATATATGTATACGTATGTATATATATATATATATGTATACGTATGTATATATATATGTGTATGCATATATATGTATATATGTTTATATATTTATGCAAACTTGATTGTTTGCTTGCTTGCCTGCTGGTTGATGAGAATGTTTAGCTTTATAATAAAGCTTTCTGATACTAATAACCACTATTAGTGTTGTTTCCTCTTATTGCAGTGAGTTAACAATGCTACAGAAATACAGACATAGAAACATGGTATACAGATATAGTACTTAGATATACCATGAAGTATAAGTAATACTTATCAGAAAGAGGAGTAGTAAAAGTGACCTTCAGTAAGATACAGGCAAAAAGGAAGCAACTGAAAGGAACAATTGCCTCTGATGAGATTTTTTCCCTTTAAATTATTAAGATATGAGGTAAAATACTGTTAAGTTGTTTGTCTCATGGGCTACCAATTCTTGTGATTTCATTTTACATACTATGTGCCACACTGGAACGAAATTATCCAATGTGTACCGTTTTTTTTAATAGTCTCTATGTGCATGATTTTAAGGTGGATTTAGCTGTTGTTTCTAGGAGGTAGAGTGAGTTAGCAGAGGTATTTCTTATTGTCTCTATCACTCTTTGATATATATACTCGTCATTATTGTTGTTGTCATCATCGTCATCATCATCATCATCATTTTAATGTCCAACTTTTCCTTACTCGCATGGGCCAGATGGAATTTATTAAAGGAGATTTTCTACAACCAGGTGTCCTTTCTGTCACCAACCTTCACCTATTTCCAAGCATAGATACACACACACACACATATGTGTATGTATACGATGAGCTTCTTTCAGTTTCTATCTACCAAATTCACTAATAAGTCTTTGGTTGGCCTGAGGCAAGAGTAGAAGACACTCGCCCAAGATGCCACGCAGTGGAAATGAACTTGGAATTATGTGGTTGGGAAGTAAGCTTCTTACCACACAGTCATGCCTACTCAAGCTGTGTCCTCTTGAAGAGCATCTACTTATTCTTGTATTACAATCCAGTATGTAGATGCTATATTTACGTGAGGTAGATATTAAAGTTGAAAATCCTGGAAATTTTCTTTGCAGAGTTATTATATTTATTGAGGGAGATATTCTACAACCAGATAGAATATATTCCTTCCTATTCTAATATATAGAGGCATAGGAATGACTGTGTGGTAAGTAGCTTGCTTACCAGCCACATGGTTCCGGGTTCAGTCCCACTGTGTGGCACCTTGGGCAAGTGTCTTCTGCTATAACCTCGGGCCAACAAAAGCCTTGTGAGTGGATTTGGTAGATGGAAACTGAAAGAAGCCCGTCGTATATATATATATATATATATATATATATAACGGGAAGCTTTATGAAAATAGACAAAAGACGAAGGCAGGTGGGAAACAAACAAACAATTGTATTAGTATGGCGCTCAGGAAATATAAATAAAACAAGTCTTTAACGTTTCGAGCCTACGCTCTTCAACATATATATATATATATATGTATGTATATGTTTGTGTGTCTGTGTTTGTCCCCCCCCCCAACATCGCTTGACAACCGATGCTGGTGTGTTTACGTCCCTGTCATGTAGCGGTTCGGCAAAAGACCCAATAGAATAAGTACTAGGCTTACAAAGAATAAGTCCTGGGTTCGATTTCCTCAACTAAAAGTGGTGCTCCACCATGGCTGCAGTCAAATGACTGAAACAAGTAAAAGAGTAAAAGAGAGAGAGGGTAGCAAAAATTCACATAAATGCCAAGGATATTACAGCCAACTTAAAAAGGTAGAAATTCCAGGGTTAAGAGAAATGTTTTTGTATAACATGGATAAATTAGAAAATGGAGTCAAACGCAGGTGTTATTCAAATCATTTATACTTCTAAAGTATATTTCAAAAAAATCGTTTAGATTATTCTGGAGGGAATAAAAATGATGTAAAACAATGAAACTATCTCGTCAGGGAAAAAACACACAAACACTATTTGTCAAGCAGTAGTGGGGGGACAAACATAGACACAAAATTCCTATAAATATTTTCTACCAATCTATAAAATTCGACCTTTAACTATCTTCTTACATTTCGGAGCAATAAACACTGAAAATGTGCAGAGAACAACTCCCGCCACATTCCAGGGAGAAAAGCTAGAAGTAGTTGATAGCTTTCGTTACCTAGGTGACCAAGTTGGTAGTGGGGGAGGGTGTGCTGAAAGTGTAGCTGCTAGAATAAGAACAGCCTGGGCAAAGTTCAGAGAGCTCTTACCTCAGCTGGTGACAAAGGGCCTCTCGCTCAGAGTAAAAGGTAGACTGTATGACACATCATCATCATCATTGTTCGACTGTGGTCGAGACAATGGAATTTACCATGCTACGCCAGACTTCACGGTCCATCATGGCATTACGGAGGTCCTGTACGAACAGCCATGCTACATGGCAGTGAAACATGGGCCATGACTGCTGAGGACATGTGCAAGCTAGCAAGGAATGATGCCAGTATGCTCCACTGGATGTGTAATGTCAGTGTGCATACTCAACAAAGTGTAAGTACCTTGAGAGAAAAGTTGGAGCTAAGAAGCATCAGATGTGGTGTGCAAGAGAGATGACTGCACTGGTATGGTCAAGTGGTGAGAATGGATGAGGATAGCTATGTGAAAAAGTGCCACACCCAAGCAATTGAGGGAACCTGTGGAAGAGGTAGACCCAGGAAGACCTGGGATGAGGTGGTGAAGCATGACCTTCGAACATTAGGCCTCACTGAGGCAATGACTAGTGACTGAGACCTTTGGAAATATGCAGTGCGTGAGAAGACTCAACAAGCCAAGTGAGACCATAACTCATGGCCTCAAAACTGACTGGAAACCCTGTACAGTACTCTGCTTGTGAAGACCTGTTGAGGCAAGTGAAATCAAAATCAAATCAACTTCGATGACTGGCACCCGTGCCAATGGAGTGCTAAGAGTACCATCTGAGCACGATTGTTGCCAGAGCAGTTGACTGGCTTCTGTGCCGGTGACATGTAAAAAGCACCATTTAAGCATGATTGTTACCAGCGTTGCTTTACTGGCACTTCTGATGCTGACATGTGAAAAACATTCGAGCGAGGTCATTGCCAGTGCTGCTGGACTGGCTCCTGTGCAGGTGGCATGTAAAAAACACCATTTGAGTGTGGCTGTTGCCAGTACCGCCTAACTGGCCCTCGTGCCGGTGGCACGTAAAAGCACCCACTACACTCTCAGAGTGGTTGGCATTAGGAAGAACATCCAGCTGTAGAAACGCTACCAGATCAGATTGGAGCCTGGTGCAGCTATCTGCTTCGCCAGCCCTCAGTCAAATCGTCCAACTCATGCTAGCATGGAAAGTGGACGTTAAACGATAATGATGATGATGATGATATCTATTTCCACACTTTTAAGCTTTATTCCCATTCATCTATCACACTATATTTTTCCACTCTTAATTTTCTGTTAATTTCTTTTTTACTCCTCCTCCTCTTTCTCTAAATTACCTTTGACATTAAATCTATTACTGGTTTCTTAAAAAATAACTTGCTAACATTCGTTTTACATCATATACTTATGTATGCAGTAATCACATTCAGTTAAAATGGCTTATTGATGTATTTTGTTCCTTTTTTTCCCTGATGAAATGATTGCATTGTTGTACATCATCTTTATTCCCTCCAGAATAATCTCAATGCATTTTTTCGAAACATATGTTGGAAGTATAAATGATTTGATTATCACCTGTGTTTGACTCCATTTCTTAATATATATATATATATATATATATATATATAAAAGAGAATAAGATGACAAAGGAATAAAGGATTATTTTATAAACTTCACTAGCTTACAATTAGCCTCATATTTGAGTGCTTGAGTAACACCTCATAGCTTCATATCCAAGGCTCCAATGAAGCTATATGGTGGTACTCAAGCACCTAACTATGAGTCCACTACATTTTATTAGCAGGAACAGCTGTACGCTAATGAAGTTCATATGATAATTGTTTATTCCTTTATCATTTTATTTTCTTATTACCACCCTGTACTTGACAAATGCTTCCTTCTGATGCATCTGTAGATGAAGTTCTACACTAGGTTATTAGTCTTGCAATGCCTAAGTGAAATATATATATATATATATATATTTATTTTAGTCATTTGATTGCAGCCATGCTGGAGCACTGCCTCTAGTTGAATAAATCAACTCCAGTACTTATTTTTGTAAACCTTGTACTTATTCTATTGGTCTCTTTTGCCGAACCACTAAGTTACAGGGATTTAAACACATCAACATCAGTTGTCAAGCGATGATGGAGGGGCAAACACAGACACACAAACATATATATATATTGGCCTGCTTGCTTAGCCAGCGAGGTGGCGTCATTTGAAGGCTAAAACAATGCAAAGCGCATTGTGACCAGCGATGTGTAGCAACATCTGATAGTCTGGTCAGTCACGGTGATCACGGTGATATATATACATACATACATATATATATATATATATACACAATGGACTTCCTTCAGTTTCTGTCAACCAAATCCACTCACCATGGCTATAGTAGAAGACACTTGCCAAAGGTGCCACACAGTGGGACTGAACCCGGAACCATGTGGTTGGTAAGTAAGCTACTTACTGCACAGCTACTCACAACAGGCTTCTTTCAGTTTCCATCTGCCAAATCCACTCACAAAGCTTCGGTTGGCCCAAGGCTATAGTAGAAGACACTTGTCCAAGGTGCCATGCAATGGGACTGAACCTAGAACCATGTGGTTGGGAAGCAAGGTTCTCATTACACAGCCATGTCTGCACCTATATCATCATCAGCAGCAGCATCACTTAACATCCATTTTCCATGCTGGCATAGTTTGGATGGTTTGACTGAAAACTGGTAAGCTGGGGAGCTGCACCAGCTTCCAATCTGATTTGGCATGGTCTCTACAGCTGGATGCCCTTCCTAACACCAATGACTCCAAAAGTGTTGGTTTCAAATCTTGGTGCAAGGCCAGAAAGTTTGGGAGAGGGGTAAGTCTATTACATCGACCCCCGTGTCAAACTACTTATTGTATCCACCTTGAAAGGATAAAAGGCAAAGTTGACCATTGCAGAATTTGAACTCAGAACATACAGAAAGACAAAATGCCACTAAACATTTTGTTTGGTGTGCTAATGATACTGCCAGCTCAAAACCCTAATATAGATATATCTTTGTATTTTAGTGGATAAGTAAATAATGTATATCATTATACTATTAGTCATCATCATTATCATCATCATCTTAAAGTCCACTTTTCCATGCTTGCATGTGTTGGATGGGATTTCTTGAGGCAAACCTTTTATGCCCAGCACCCTTTCTATCACCAATCTACATCTAAGCAAGATGATATTTCTCCATGGCCAGACATATTTCTGATTCTTTCTGTTTGGAAATGATGAACACCACTTGTATGGTGGTGATACTTGTTTACAACAAGCATGCAATGTCAAGACAAGGGGACACGAACAAATACATATCATGCACATACATATATATACATGTGTATATAAATATATACATACATGTATATATGAATATATACGTTTCTATATATATATACATGTATGTATATATGTGCATGTATGTGTGTATATATAATATGTATAATTATATATACATGTATACACATCCACACACACACACACACACACACACACACACAAATATATGATGATGAGCTTCTTTCAGTGTTCATTTATAAATTTCACTCACTAGGCTTTGGTTGGCCCATTTCTATAGAAGAAAACAGTTACCCAAGGTGTGAGACTGAACCTAAAACCATGTGGTTAGGAAGCAAACTTATTAACTTCTGAAAACTTATTAACCGGCTGAAAATTAGTGAGAAGATCAGGCAAAGATGACTGTGGCTATCAGGTCATTGTGTGTGCCACCCTGAACTGGAGGCATCCTGATTAGTCTTGTGGAACCCACTTCATGGTGATGTAAGAGGAGGAAAACCCTCATCACCATTACATCAACAACTTGATTGCAGACACTGGAATGCATCCAGGACCTCGAAGCAGTAATGATGGACTGAGAAGTGTGGCTGGTGGACTTTGTTGTTGTGGCCTGGGTTGGAACCCAGCCATAGGAATAGGAATAGTTTTTACAAAGGATTTAAACACATTTTCCTTTCTTTTTGGCTGAAAGAATCACAAATTGAAATTTTTCTTGTATATGAATTGATAGATATTTTGCAGTTAAATGCTGTTTTCCAATGCAAACGTTTCAGTTGGGGAAAATTGTGTAGACATCAACATTAACACCTAGAGTCCAAATTCAAAATTTCACAAACAAAAGAATCTTGAAAGACTCGCTGCAGAGAAATGTCAGAATGTTAACAGAAAAATACATCAGGGATAGGCAGAACTAATAAATCAAGGCCTCTATATTGTAAGAATCAGTAGAAAAGACAAAGAATTATGGACACAATATTAAAATCTACTGCAAAATCTACTTGCGACATCTAACAGTAAAATATGTTTTATGATAACTAAAATCATTAAAACTCATGACTTAACACTTCTGTAGCAGGTTTAACTATAATAACTCTGCTGAAAATGGGATCATTGATTCTCTGAAATAAGCAGTTCTTGCTTGCTTAGCAAATGATTTGACAGTGGCTTTTTAGATTTATAGATGAAGGCTTTGACCTCTATCTATAAATCTCAAATGCCTTGTCATTCAATGAAATGCTATTTCCAATAAATTTCCTCAAATATAATGTTGCCCAACAAGCTAAAAAGTGTCATATCAATATTTTATAAACATTTTGCTTCAAAGTTTATTTTCTACACAATTAATTTATTGTGGGTTTCTACTGAAAGTTTGTTAACAAAGCTGACATCTTTTAGAACCATCTATGTATATATTAATGGTATCCTTGAAATTGTTTAGTTAAAATATTTGCATATCATATATGTGCATACATGCATATATGTATGTCATTGTTCAGTTTTATTTCAAGATTTTTTGCCAATAGAGAAAGAGTCAGTTTCTAACCGAGCTCCAAGTGTATTTTTGTTTGTATGTATGTATATATGTATACATGTATGTATGTGTGTGTATGTATGTACGTATATATGATTGTATGTATGCATATATGTATGTATGCAAAAAGTGTGTGTATATGTGTGTTGTGTAAATAATACCACATGATGCAGCATTGAATAAAGTATATTCACATAAAGTCATATTTAACATGTTTGAGTGCATTCAAATATGGGAAAACTTTTCACTAAAGTAACATTACCTGGAATATAATTCTCCTCCTAGATATGTTTTAAACATATACTGAGCTGAGAATGGCATCCATGGATTTTAGGATGGATGCATTTCTGCATCCTTTTGCATCATTAACTATGAAAACCAAATCTGTCAATCACAGTTAAGAGCAAATTATTCTTATTAAAACAGAATGCAATATATTTGCTGATGTGTGCAAAACTTGGTCAAGCTAGAATCAAATAAATAATGTCACATGAAGCAGATAGCTGTATAGATAGTTATCAATGACAGTAAAAGATTTCGCTACACAACAAAAGATCATTTTTAAATATTTTTTTCTTGCAATTTTAGGAATAGTGTAGTTGAAAGGACAGAAGGAACTGTTAAAAGACATGGAAGAGTGTTATTTTTTAAGGGAAGACACAGTTGTTTCATACTTACATCATTCAAGTATCATGCCATTTGAGAAGGAAGGTTAGAAGACTTTGAATAGGAGCTAATTCTGGGATCTATTATTTGAGAGTAGAAGTAATATTGGCTTCAAAATTTGGTATAAGGCCAGCAATTTCAGGGAAGGGATTAAATCAATTACATTGACTCCAGTGCACAACTGGTACTTATTTTATCAATCATAAAAGAGCAAAAGGCAAAGATGACTTTGGTGGAATTTGAACTCAGACCATAAAGATGGATGAAATGTCAGTAAACATTTTGCCCAACATGCTAACGTTTGTGTCAGGTCACCACCTTAAGTGTAGAAGTAATATTAATGTCATCAGGTATCTGTAGACGTGGAAGACCTTAAGAAGTAAAGGATTTAACTGTTAGTGGCATAAGAAACTATGCTGAGGTTAAAGTCAGAGGAAAATCGGTTGTAGAAACATTCCCTTGGCCTACTGAAATTAAGTTGAGAGCTAAAACGAAATTTTGTTTAAAGAACTAAGGCAGTTGATATTTTCGTAAAATAAAAGTGGGTATTTTTTATTTGCAAACAAATTATCTTTTTATGGTCATGTTGATAAAAATTCAATTAATTGGTTCCAACTAGTCACTGTTTCTAGGTGTTTTTTATAAGCTAAAATTTTTCACTTTCCCATCAGTATAACATTTTTGTCATAAACAATTTTGATATAATCAATTTTTGGCTCTTAGAGGAGCTCTTGTCATTATTCTTTTGTCTTAAGTCAGCCCTAATCAAGCAGACATGCCTATTGTAAAAACCTACCAGCCATGACATTTTATTTTCCAAACACAATAAATCTACATGAGCAAGTGAATCCTTTCTCTTTTAGTATGGTAAAGTTTGATTTGAGGGATGTTTCATTGTTATTTTCACCAGATCAATCAACCACAGAGAAACCTTTGTTAGTTTGTCTAGATCCCTCAAAAACCAATTATTATTTAATCATTTTTTTCCTCTTAGAAAAGAGTCAAGTAAAGGTAATCAAACTTAATATATGCAATTATTGTATTTCAGTTTGTTTATATTTTAGACTGGGTAGAAAATTTGTTTATTCTGTGTTTAATCTGCTAAAAATTAACAAGCATTTTGATTTTTTGCAAATATGATCAACCAGAAAGTGAGAGATGTACATAGGAATTCAATAAGAGTATCTAATGCAATATCTACAATTCTTCTGAGCTTCCTCTCCTTATCTGAACACTTTAAAAGCCAATACAAAAGTCCAAACTCCTCTCATTCCTAACAACCTGCACAGCACAGTCTATTTTTGCCCTGTTCAAACAGACTATCTGACAATTACATCATACTTGAAAAACCCATTACCTCTAAAATTTCTGCAATCATGCTTTCTCTGATTCCATCGTTATTATCATTATTGCTACAGTGCCAACGATATTGATCTCCTATGTACATCTCTCACTTTCTGGTTGTTGAAATTTGCCTAAAATCACCAAATTGTTCATTTTTAGCAGGTTAACTATGTCAGCAAATATGTTTTATATCCAACTATATATAAATGAAAAAAATTCAATAATTGTGAATATTTGGTATGATCATCTTAGAGCAGTAATTTTCAAAGTGTGTGTCATGAACAAACTTCATAACTATACAGCTATGCCTCCTCAAAGCTTCCATTCAGTTTCCATTGGCCAATTCCTCACCCATGATATTGGTTGGCCCATATCTATAGCAGAACGCATTGAAGGTGCCTCACCAAAGTAGGTCTGAACTTGAAACTATATGATTATGAAATGAGTTTCTTAATTACTTGGCCATGCCTGATGGTAACTAATTTAATTCATTAAATATCTCCAATAAAAAAAACAGATTCTGATTACAATACCATTTCATATTTTTCAGCAAAACATTGAATCCATTTTTTGTTTAATTTTCCTTTCATTTATTTATCTATTTATTGTTTCAACGGTTATGCTCCAGTAAACAAAAATATAAAGTCAATATCAGAAAAATAACCTGTTTTCATATAATTTATCGTTGCTTTATTCCACTCCATGAAAATATATACATTCCTACCACAGGTTCTTGTTATTTATCTCCTGTTCACAACACCAGTTACCCTTTGCCAGCTTAGCGATATATTTTCCTAGTACTGACAGTATACATTCAGATAGTCATTGATGCTTTTTCATGTTTATTTGAAAATTAACTCTGTCATATCCATGTCTGCTAAGTTTGCCATCATCAATTCACCACAGGGAAAGTTCCCCATCATCAATTCACCGTTCCTTTTTCAATAAAATAGTTTTTAACTATTAATGATGAGATACTATGGATATATTTTCTCAGTAAACTTTCCTCATGGTGAACTTTCTTCACAGTGAATCGATGGAAGGGAACTTTCCCTGCAGTGAATTGATGGCTGTGAACTTACCTGTAATCCCATATTTCTGCCATAGCTGGAATCGGTTAAATGTCATCTGCCAAATTTCCAATAAAGTGGTAATGAACAACATACATAGGAAAAGAAGATGCAGCTGATTCTGTCCATTAGTTTCCCTGCATTCATTACTCTTGAGTTGTATATGCAACTATTTATGTTTCTGCTAAGCAAAGTTAGACACACACAGGGGCCCAGGTCTGAGCAGTTAATACAAAACGTTATTTAGTATTTGTTTCTAAAAGCATATAAAGGTGTTGCAGTATGCATGAAATAGTTAGTTTATTCCATGTATTTGATATTTGTTATGAAGCAAATAAAGGCAGTATTTCTTAGGACTTGATAATATAGATTCATGTTGAAGGGTGAAGTGGAGCAGGGAATGAAATGCCTTGTCATATTTATTTCAACATATTATGTTCAAATAATATCAAAGTAAAGATCTACAATTCATTCTTCCAGGTGTTGATAAAATAAGAGACAGTCAGTTTCTGAGATTAAGATTATCAACTTTCCTTCCTTCAAACTGCATGGCTTATGCTCTAATTAAAACTTATATATATATAATATATAATATATATATATATATATATATATGTATGTATGTATGTATGTATGTATGTATATATATATATATATATATATATATATATATATACATACATACATACATACATATATACACACACACATATATATATATATACATACATATATATATATATATATATATATATATATATATATATATATATATATATATATATAAATGTGTGTATATATATGTCTGTGTATGTAGATAGGTAGATAGATAGATAGATAGATAGATAGATAGATAGATAGATAGATAGATAGATAGATAGATAGATAGATAGATAGGCAGGTAGGCATACCCATGAGAAGAATTTTAATATATTTGACACATTTTTAAAGACCACAGATTTGGGGAGGGTGTTGGAGTTATGGGGTTTTTTTTTTAATTCTTGACTGATTGACATTTCCTATATTACCATTTCTATTGATTCCAACTTTTTTTTCCCCTATAAAGAGAAAAATATGACATCATGTGACTCTGAGTTATTGCTTCTGCATTAACTTAATCACATGAAATATTCCTGCAAAAATTCAAACATGTAATGTCAGGTCATGGTGACATGTCAAATTAGGTGCTACTTAGTTTTGAGCAAGAACCTATAAAAAAAAGTGGGGATACAATTTCTTCATTGTTCTTTAGCACTATATCTTGATTTACTCTGCCTCCTGACTGAACCCTACATCTAATATAAGCCATATATCAATCATCTAGTGTGTGGAAGTTGTTTATGTGGATGTGCATATACTTGTATGTATGGATGTACATATGTTTGTAAGTGTGAGTGTATATATATGCATGTGTTGGTGTGTTTAGATGTATATCTTTATATATATGTGTGTGTGTATATATATATATATATATATATATGCATATGAGGGTGTATTTGGATGGATATGTATGTTTGTGCACTTGTGCATGTACCTGTATGTATGCATGCCTGTATATGTCTGTGCATGTGTGTACAAGTGTGTGTGTGTTTATGTGGATATGCATATATTTGTAGGTATAGATGTGCATATGTTTGCAAGTATGGGTGTATATATATATAAATATATATGCATGTAAGTGTGTGTTAGGATGTATATGTATGTTTGTGTTCTTATGAGTGTGCCTCCGTATGTCTGTGCATGAGTGTATGCATGTGTATGTGTATGTTTATTTGGCTGTGCATATATTTCCATGTATGAGTGTGCCTGCGTATGCCTGTGTGTGTGTGTGTGTGTGTGTGAATGTGTGAGAGAATAAAAATAATGGCCCTTGCTTTTTCAAATTTCAGTGTCTTCCTAATATTGGTGTAACATAATTTTACACATTTATAGTCCTCCTATGGCTAAATAACAACGAACTCAGAAATGAAACTTGTTTGTCCATTTGACAGATAGAGATAAGCAAAATTGCATGCTTACCCACGGACACAACAAATGATAGATATTGTGTCCTTAAGCAACAGAACTACATCCGTTTTTTTTTTTTTTTCCTTTCTTTAGAAAATGAAGGAAAGATGGCACTCACAATGACTGCAAGGCCTCCCAGCAAAGAAATTTAAAAACAAAATTCCAACTCCAGATTTATCTTTAACCCTTTAGCATTCAGATTACTCTGCCAAATGTAATGGTTACTTATTCACATTGTTTAGAATTTATGATGCATTAACTCATAGCTCTGAGATTTCAATGATGCGATTGTTTATTTTTAGAATAACATTGTAAGGTAGATGTGAAGGTTGGATCTGGACAGTTTGCATGTAAAACAAATAGAGTATTTAGGTCAGCTATGGTCTGTTTAAATGCTTGAGTTAAATCAGAGACTGGTTTGTAAGTTTGTGATAAGGCATATTGTGCTAAAAACACCCACCAACGGCTAGGTCATGGCTTTAAGTTAGGCAAATGTATTATCTCGTAGCTTTGAGAGTTCAATGATATAAACGTTTATTTTTAGAATGACATTGCAGGGTAGATGTGAGAGACTGGATCTGGCCAGTTTGAACATAAAACAGGTAGAATATTTAGTCCCGATATGATTGGTTTAAATGCTAAAGAATGAAATCAGAGACTGGTTTGAAAGTCTGTAACAATGTAGATTCTGCTAAAAACATCCACCAAGGGCTAGGTGATGATGTTAAATTAGGCAATAGACTAAACCTAGCACTCACTGGTAGCTGTTCTACTAATTTGCAATACACCAGCATTTTGTATGTCTTAGTTTAGTATCAGGTGTCTATAAGGTCTGATATGAAAATAATTCTCTGATATGAGAATAAATAAATAGTTACCAGGGTAGCAAAAATTCACAATAAGCACCAAGGATATTACAGCCTACTACCTACTTATAAAAGTATAAATTCCAGGGTTAAGTGAAATGTTTTTGTATAACATGGATAAATTAAGAAATGGAATCAAACGCAGGTGTTATTCAAATCATTTATACTTCTAACATATTTTTCAAAAAAAGCATTGAAATTATTCCAGAGGGAATAAAAATGATGCAAAACAATGCAATCATTTCATCACGGAAAAAAGGAAATGGAACATCAAGAAGCCATTTTAACCGAATGTGATTGCCACGTATATGATGAAGGGGAGTGCTCGAAAGTTATTTTTTATAATCCATTAATAGATTTAATGTCAAAGGTAATTTAGGGAAAAAGGAGGAGAAAGAAAGAAATTAACAGAAAATTAAGAGTGGAAAAATATAATGTGATAGATGAATGGGAATAAAGTTTAAAAGCATGGAAATAGATATATGTAGTGGAAATGAAATGTAAGAAGACAATTGAAGGTCAAAATTTATAGACTGGTGGAAATTACTTATAGGAACTAAAGGTATGTTTTTGCCAATGTTTACAAAAATAAACACCTTCTTTAAACGTGTTTGCAAGAGTATTCTCCCAGAAAAGGATGAGAAAGTGCTCTTCGTTACAGAGCAGACAAAAAGATTTAACTTTTGTCATATGAGAAGGATTAAAGTAGAATTTTCCATTCTGAATCGACTTGTTTGTGTTTCTTTAGAGACCAAATTAATTTACTAAGGCCAGTATTGTTGCATTTATTAATATGTCAAAATGTAGAGTAATGGTTAGATATTCTTTTTGACGACTGAGACAATGAGCTACCTATATAAAAAAAAGACATCAGAACTGGAAATAATTTTACATTGATAAACAGAGTTTCTAGTCTTAGAATTACTGCTAAGGAAATGAATATGATTTGAATTTATATCAGAAATATTAATATTGTTATTATTGTTCAAAGAATGGTTAGCATTCATAATATCAATGTTATTATTTTCATTAAGTGGATTTGTATTTCACAACTTATTTTTATGCAAAGAAATGACTTGTGAAAGGTTTTTGGTGTTTGAAAAACCTATCCTAATTCGGTGTGAAATGATAATGGAACGGTATCTGGAATTTTTCAGAAAATTTTTATCTATACTTTCACGATATTGGTAAGGGAGGTTCGATTTGATCTGTTCATCAAATGGAATAATCAGCCAAACTGTTTTACTAGGACACACTTTGTTATTAGGGTAATTATCATTAAAGGTCCTAGACTTATTTATATTATTTATAAAGGGATATAAAGAACAGTGATTTCCCTTATGCTGCAAAATTACATTTTTCGATTTAATGATGTTATTTGAACTAAAATTTATATTGTTATTACCATTATGATGTGTTTTCATATCCTGATTAATAGAGGCAGAATTAATGCCAATAAGATTATTATGGTAATATTTTTTTATAGCCTGCTTTAAGTAAGGCAGAGTTATATAATTCAGCTTTATTGTTGAAGATATCAACATTAGAAGATAATCTAGAAAGTCTAAGTAAAAGATTTCTAAGTTCTAAGAACACTTGCATAGTTCTAAGACCTTGTAATAGCCTTCAGATGATTATTGAAAGAGCTAATATATTTCAAATTAGTTGAGGGTTTATGGTATGGGAAATATGAATCATTATATAAGTTAAGGGTAAAAGCCAAAAAGTTGGCTTTAGTTATATCATCATCACAAATAATGTTTAAGCCCATGTTTTGGAAAAATTTAGCCAACCTATTTTTAACTCTTTGTAATTTTTGGTTAGAAACATTTTGAAGGTAGAGTAGACAATCATCATGATATAAACTTCCATTAATGTTTGGGAATTGGTTAACCATCTCATAAAGGATATATATACCTACCAAATCAGCCAATTGTACTGAGTCAGAACTTCCCATCATGGCATCAAAACTGTCAGGTGTATCTTTACAGACCCATAGCTTATTTTCAAATTTAATGATTGATTTTCTGGCAGCTAACACCTCATTAATTTCATCCCGGGTGAGACCTGCTTTGTTGTGTGCAAACCAGAGAAATAGTAACTAGAAATGTCAAACTGGATAAATTTAGTGCACTTCTTGTTATTAATAAAATTAAACCAGTTGACCACATGAAATGAATTAGACCACAAATTAAGTTTTAATTTTTTAACAAAAGAAAGAATGTATTTATCTAAAATATTTTTGCTATGTACAACGATATCAGAGCTAGAAGGACAAATAAGTTGTAAGGTTGGGTTTTTAAAAAATTTGGTTTGTAGTCTTTTAAAATAAAACGAGGTTGTTTGGGATCAAGAGGTTCAGTCTTCATCTGTAAATCATATTTCTCCATAATTTTCTTTGCCTCAAGGTTGGCTTTCCTGATAGCTCTTTTACCAGTAATCCTATAATTCATTTGTATTTCTTTCCTGAGCAATTCTAGCTAGTAATCCTTCACAAGTCTGTAGATGTTTCCTGTTTTATCAAATTGAATCAGTATCCTATCAATGTTGTGAATTTCTTTGGTGATATTGTGAAGATAGCTCACATGTTTATTAGTTAAGTGTGAACGATGGAATTTCACATTCCTCATGATAGACTAGAGATCGTCTTCAAACTGGTTCAATATTCAGTGGAACCCATCTATAAAATTTGAACTTTACCTGTCTTCTTACATTTCATTTCCACTACATATATCTATTTCCATGCTTTTAAACTTTATTCCCTTTCATCTATCGTAGTATATTTTTCCACTCTTAATTTTCTGTTAATTTCTTTCTTTCTCCTCCTTCTCTTTCTCTAAATTACCTTTGACATTAAATCTATTAATATTCTTTTAAAAAATAACTTGCTAACACTCCCCTTCATCATATATGTAGTAATCACATTCGGTTAAAATAGCTTATTGATGTTTTGCTTTGTTTCCTTTTTTTTCCCTGATGAGATGATTGCATTGTTTTACATCATTTTTATTCCCCCTGGAATAATCTCAATGCCTTTTTTTCGAAACATATGTTGGAAGTATAAATGATTTGAATAACACCCGTGTTTGATTCCATTTCTTAATTTATATATATATATACACAGTTTCCATTTACCAAATCCACTTACAAAGATTGTGTTGCCATGGGGATATGATAGAAGACACTTCCCCAAGATACCAAATAATGAGACTGGACCCAGAACCATGTGGTTGGGAAGTATGTATGTATGTATGTATGTATGAATGTATGCATGCATGTATATCAGCGAACCAGTTGAATCTAAGCATACTAAATACGGATACATGCAAACACCCACACATTCACAACACACACACATGCACACATATTAGAAGTTTCATTTGTAGTTTCCTTCATTATCTTTCTATTTCCCCTGGCCTTAAAATAAAATAACAATAATAATAATAATAACAATAATAATAATAAGAAGAAGAATAACAATGATGATGATGATGATTGATTTGGTTCACACATATAGGATTGCTTCTGAAGTGTTGCCTCTGGAAAGCTGTTATTAATATCGACTGAAATACACCTTCTTTTACAAACAATTCTTTTGAAAGTATTTGTTGTGATTTTAGACATTTTTTTTTTTTTTACTATCAATTATGTATGTTACCTTTACTTGAAAGAGGAAGTATGTGTTGGTTAGGTAAATCTATTAGATAATATATCAACTGTCTGCACTTAAGTCATCTCTTGTTTTCAAGTTAAGGCTGCTGATGGACAATTCAGCTGATATGACAGCAGATTATATTTTATCATATTGTTATTGTACTGCATCCATAACCAAGACACTTAACTTTCAATGCACAAGTCACCTAACTGTAAATGAATCCCACAGGATGGTAAAGTCAGCACTTGAAACATAAGTGTTATAAAATAGATAACGGTTTTGTTAGTCTGAGTTAAGTGCTCACTAGACATAGCAACAGAATTAGAAATGACTACACTTTTGAACCATAATAGAGAAAAACACTCAACTTTTAAACAGTAAGACTTCAGTTATGATCCAATAACGCTGTGTAACAATTTTTCTTTTTTTTTTTTTGTCTTTGGTCAGTAAGTGTTATTTCCTATTTGCTTCAGTCTAGAAATCAAAGGAAATGACTACTATTCTACTATTCCCTTCAAACTTTGCTTTTGTGACCTGGACATCAATGTTTTGAAACTGACCTATTTTCCATTACATTCCAGACAGATTCAGTACTGAGTTGCTGAAGCAGAAATATCATTCTAGCAAATACTCTGCTCAATACCACAGATTTGTTTGTTAGTTACTTGACCTTAATCACTTGAGCATGTCCCTTAGTGGTTGACAATATGTGCATCTCTGATCATAAATAAGAGTTGTAGGGAGCATTATACCCATGTATTAAGAGGGATTCTTTAGAGTGTGAATAAATGTAATGAAAGCAAAGTTTGAAGGAAATATAAGCCATTTTTCATACATTCTAGGGGTAAGCAAATAGGAAATAACAGTTGCTACCCAAGGACAGAATTCATCTTACACAGTGTAATCTAATATCTTCCCTGCTCCCTCTCTTTCTCTCTATCTCTCTGTCTTCATGTACCATACCTTCTTCTGTCAATGAAATTGTGCTTCCTTGCCCAAAGTCTAGAAGTTGATGCTTTTACTTGGACAATTTACAGCTTGCTGTGCTGGTCTCCTTCTCCTCAGAGCTTAACCTTGAGAATGACTTTCCCTAGACACAGCAAAATATGCTTCAACACACAAACTCTCATAAAGAATCTTGCTAACCAAATTCAAAACAAAATATGTGTGTGTGTGTGTGTGTGTGTCTGTGTACATATCTATATCTACATCTATATATATAGATATAGATATATATATGTATGCACACACACATTATATATATATATATATATATATATATATATATATATGTATATATGATGATGATGATGATATATATAGATACTAGCAAATACACCTGTACTTTGGACAGTTTAAGTTGCTTTGGTGGTATTTTTTCACCAAATAATTGAACTACAAAGAAGGTTTATAAGTCGCATGGTAATCTACATTTCCAATTAACCTAGGAATGGAAAATCAAATTGAAGGCTGATTATTGAGTGGGGGAGCGTCGCACTTTAATGATCATAGAAAATATGAGTTTGCAAGCGATGCAAAGCAGAGCTACTGAAGTGTTTTGGGAGTAGATTACGGATAATGACTACAAAACATAATTATTTTACATGAAAGCGAAATTTCTTGTCAGAAACAGTCTCATAAATGGTGTAAGGAAATTGAAGGAAGATGTTGAAATTTCCCCTCTGTGAGTTTATTTTTTTCAACAGCAAAGGGAGCTATATTTTCAGAGAGATAAGCTAACAAAAGCCCCTTTATTCTGTCTTCCCACATAGCCTGTACATAAACTAATAGCAAATGCTGCATAATGTTAAATTGGTATGGAGCTTTCTGAAAGATATGTATAGCTTTCACTAGTGGATGCAAAACTCTTAAATGTTGATACTTTGGGCCAAATCACATGTGATTGTTTAAAAACGAGGCTAAAATGACAATGATAAAACATATTTGAAACAATGGACAACAGTCGAAATATCATAATGGATGGGTGGATAAGCATCCTTAAAGTGAATCAATGCATTGGTAGGTAAACATAGGTATCAACAAATAGAAGAGAGGGAAGGGAACATCACTTTTCAAGTAACTCAGAATAGGTAAATGTAAAGTTGCCAAAGTTTAATGCAGTTTAAATATGGAGATTCAGATTGCTTGGTATTGGTTATTCATCGAGTACAATGTTCCTAGTCAATTTAATCACCATGACAGGTGGACAGTCGAAATGAATAATTGGATAAAATCCTTTCACTTTTATAAATATATTAAAAAAGGTATGTAAGACCCTGCTTACAAAAAAACTTTGTCCATTTAGGTTCATTTACACGAGAGCTCTGG
>NC_042999.1:124379620-124404620 GCF_006345805.1 Octopus sinensis
ATTCTTGTACAAGAATTAATAAATATATATATATATATATATATATACACACACACATATATATAGAGAGAGAGAGAGTGAGGGAAGAGAGAGAATTTTTGTGTTACATATGCACATACATTTATTTGTATATATGTGAGTGTATATCAAACTAAAGTTATTGAACAAACAAATGCAAGGTCATCCGCATAGCATTTCATAATTCGAACATTTAATCATAGAATATACATATAAACATCCCACAAGATAGAACATAATTCATCTGCACAAGCATACAAGCATATAATAATAATAATAATAATAAGGTGCGAGAAAAAAAAATTTTTTCATCACAGTTTAGAGTTAATACTTTAGCGATTCAGAAAAATACATTACAATACCTAAAAAGTAAAAATATAATATAAAGTAATATATAAAAATATATAGGTATATAAAAATATATAAAATATATATTTATATAGGAGCATATAAAAAATATATAATATATATCATGTAAATAAAATAAAAGTTCATCGTTTAGAAATCTTATGAAATTATTATTCAAGTAAGAGAAGCCTTATAGTTAAAAGGAAACCATATTTACTTATCCCTATGGCCATTTCAGGGGTGTATTATGTTTAAAGTACTAGGGTGCATCCAGATAATACCTCCTTCGTCAGGGGAAAAAAATATATATACATAAAGATAGACATCATCGCGTACCAGGCTAGCACAATGTTGTTTGCTTTCCTATTGAGGCATTCATGCTCGGATAGCCCAAATGAAATGCTATGCGGATGACCTTGCATTTGTTTGTTCAATAACTTTAGTTTGATATTTTTGTCTCTTTCAATAGAGCACTTCTATAGCAGTTCCTGACAAGAAACAATCACTGTATTATTGATATTGATATGTGTGTGTATATATATATATATATGTCATCATCATCATCGTTTAACGTCCGTTTTCCATGCTAGCATGGGTTGGATGGTTTGACCGGGGTTTGGGAAGCCAGGAGGCTGTACCAGGCTCCAGTCTGATCTGGCAGTGTTTCTACAGCTGGATGCCCTTCCTAATGCCAACCACTCCGTGAGTGTAGTGGGTGCTTTTTACGTGCCACTGGCACAGGGGCCAGAGGAGGCTGGCAAACGGCCACGATCGGTTGGCGCTTTTACGTGTCACCAACACGGATGCCAGTCAGGTGGCGCTTGCATATATATATATATATTATATATATATATATATAGATATATATATATATATATTATATATATTATATATATATATATATATATATATATATATATATTATGTTATATTATATTATATTATATTATATTATATTATATTATATATTCACTTACACACACACATATCATACACACACACACACACACATATGAGTGTTTCAAATCTAAAACAATCAATATGATTGTTTTAGATTTGAAACACTCATAAGAAAATTTTTTGTCTCCTAACTGTATGTGTGAGTTCAATTAGTCAAACTTTTTTTAACTCACCACACTTGCTGTGTTACATATACAAGACCCTACTACATTTGTATTTTGTATGCAAAAATGTTCCTTGTGATATTTTCTTTCAGGCATATTGTTGACATTTCATAATCATAGTTACTACATTCCAATCATTTCCCTTTCTTTCTCTTTCTCTTTCTCTCTCTCTCTCTCTCTCTCTCTCTCTCTCTCTCTCTCTCTCTCTCTCTCTCTCTCTCTCTCTCTCTCTTAATGTACATTTATATATATATATATATATATATATATATATTGAGAGAGAGAAAGAGAGATGGAATGCAGTGACTATGATCACAAAATGTCAACAATATGTCTGAAAGAAAATAGCTGAAGGAACATTTTTGCATACTAAATACAAAACTGGTAGGACCTTACATTTGTAACACAGCAAATACAGTGAGTTGAAAAGTGTGATTAACCGAAGGTGTAAACACACACCCCCCAAAACACACACATATACACACAAGCATACATGCATATAGCAAATGAAAGTGGGTCTGGGAATCCAAGCGATTACCTCAGTCAGAATTCCTGCAAATGACAGAATGTTCAAGAAAGAAACCTGAGTGAATTCATCCAAGTTATTCTTGTATTTTTTTAGTCCTCAAGGTCATAATGAAAAGACTATGGATTTTCATTACATAATCAATATTATATAATCATTAAAATGGTGGGCTGGCAGAATCGTTAGCACGCTGGGTGAAATGTTTAGCAGTATTTTGTCTGTCTTTACATTCTGAGTTCAAATTCCACCAAAGTCAACTTTGCCTTTCATCGTTTCAGGGTCAATAAGTTAAGTACCAGTGGCATGTAGCTTAGTGATTAGGGTAACTGGCTCATGATCATAAGGTTGTGAGTTCAATTCCCAGCAGTGTGTTGTGACCTTCAGCAAAATGCTTTATTTCATGTTGCTCCAGTCCACATACCTGGCAAAAGTGAGTTGTACTTGTAATTCAATAGGCTGCCCTTGTGACCTTCTGTGTCACGCTGAATCTCCCTGAGGACTATGTTAAGCATATGAGTGTCTGTGGAGTGCTCAGCCACTTGCACGTTAATTTCATGAGCTGGCTGTTCCATTGATCATATCAACTAGAACCCTCATCATTGTAACCGACGGAGTGTCAGTTGCACACATCCATACACATCACATGACCAAACCAGAACAGTCTTCTCTCTTGCACATTGCATCTAATTCTTCTAGCCTCTCTCTCAGTACTCTGCTGCTCTGTTATATTTCGGAAAAAGTTGACCACTGCTGAAATATCTTTCAAAGTTCATTGACTCTAAAAGCATTGATTTCTACAAGACAAGAATCAATAATTTTGATACACAAAAGATTTATTCAATGAAAGAGATATTTATTTTCAATAAAATTTAGTTTTCACCCATTTTATATCCTTTCAAACTTCACTCCTCAAAGTGATATAAATTTCAAAATAATTTAGTGTCTGAGTGTGTGATCATGTATGCGTGTATCAGCATCATCATCATCATCATCATCATCATTCTCATTGTCATCATCATCACCTTCCTCATTGTCATCTCCATCACCATCCTCATTGTCTTCGTCATCATAGTCATCATCATCAGCATCATCATCATCATTATCATTACCATTCTCATTGTCATCATCATCGTCATCACCATCACCATCACCATCCTCGCTGTCATCATCAATATTGTTTTAAAGTTGTAAAGTCAATATTTCTATCCTTGTATGAACCAGACAGAATTCATTGAGGCAGATTTTTTTATGGCTGGATGACCTTCCTGTCATTAACCTTTACTTATTTCGAAACAAGATAATAATTCTCCAAGACCAGACATATTTGCATGAAAGTTTGGAACAGAAGAACAACACTTTTGTGTGTGTGTGTGTGTGTGGTGTGTCCTCGCCATTGCTTGACAACTGATGCTGGTGTGTTTATGCCCCTGTAACTTAGCAGTTCGGCAAGAGAAACCAATAGAATAAGTACTAGGCTTACAAAGAATAAATCCGGGAGTCAATTTCTATGGCTAAAACCCTTTAAGGCAGTGCTCCAGCATGACCACAGTGAAATGACTGAAACAAATAAAAGAATAAAAAAACAAAAAATGTGCGCATATGTGTGTGTATGGATGGATAGTGAGGGGGAGAGATTGAGAAAGATATATATATTAATGTTTGTTTTTATGTTCCTTTCTAATAAAAGCAATTTTATATTAATCTTTAGTAGAATATTATACTTTAGTAGAATGCAAATTTATTACTCTTAAACAAGAATCTTGTTAACAGTGACCTCAAAGTTTTGGCCCATTAAACCATAGAAGGACAATGGCTTATGGGACTGTCCCCTTTGAGAAACACTGATTTAACAAAATTTGAGATACCAGCAAAAGAAGAAATAAAGATAGACTTTTTTCTATTCCAAAGAAAAACGATTTTATTCACACAAATATGCAAAAGGCAATATACAGCATTTTGTGGCATAATTTCAAGCCAGCCAGCTTTTTTTGCACAAACTGCACATGCATTTTTCTCACATACGCGTAGTACCGATCGCAACAGCCGATGTACTTGTGCATACAAATGCACGTTCCCACGGCTTTATCGATCGCCTTCTCACCTGGAATCGATTTTTGTAATTTTTTCAAGACTTATACACGCCCTGATACTGTGAGTATCTACATATCAAATTTGAGTGCAATTGGATGGAGGATGCCCGAGATCCTTGAAGACACACACACACACACAGAATAGATTTTATATAATAGATATATATATATATATATATATATATATATAGTATGTGTATGTACATATATGCTTGTACATTATTCTCATCAATGTTTATTCATATGCTAGTCTTACAGCAATGTCTATTTGTAGAAGTATATAAAAAGCTGATTTGATAAAACTAAAGGTCGAAATGTAAATGCATAAGATGTTTTATTTGAAATACTACTATTTCAACTATTCTAAAACTCTAGAGATTTCCATAATAATTACAATACATAACTTGATTCACAAATAATCATTTTCACTTAAAACATTCATAGAATTCTCGGTTTCTTTTCCAAATAAAACAACAAAGAATGACAACATTTTCAAAATTTCAAAAATGTTGCAGATACTTCATTAGTAAGAAAATGAAATCAAGACTGTATATATTTTGAAAGTCAATTATAATGTAAAACAGTAGCAGACAATGTTTCTGCAACCTTGTTACCCTAGCTTCTCATGCTTAACATATGCAATACTTTTGATTAAATAAAACAGACCAAATGTAATCTTGAGGGGAAAATCTTCTACATCTCAAATGTGTTCTCTCTCTCTCTCTCTTTCTCTCTCTCTTTCTCTCTCTCTCTCCCTCCCTCTATCTCTCTCCCTCCTTCCTGCTCTCCCTCTCTCTCCCTCTGTCCCTTCCTCTCTCTCCCTCCCCTCCTTCCTTCATGTCAGATGAGTTAACCAATATGAAAACTGATGAACATTACTCTTTATAAGCCCTTTAAAATTCTGGAGACAAATTTGAAGACAAATAAGGACTAGTTACCATTCAATAAAATTTATAAAGAATGTGAGCCAAAAAATGCTACTAAACAAATTATAATCTAAGAGAAGGCACATGGCTCAGTGGTTAAAGAGTCAGGATCACAATCATAAGGTAGTGAGTTCAATTCCTGGACAGGGCTGTGTGTTATGTTCTTGAGCAAGGCTCTTTATTTCACATTGCTCCAGTTCACTCAGCTGTAGAAATGGGTTGTGACATCACTGGTGCCAAGCTGTATTAGCCATTGCCTTTCCCTTGGATAACATCAGTGGTATGGTATGCATGTGTGACTGCTAGTCTGCTATAAACAACCTTGCCCAGACTTCCATAAACAACCTTGCCTCAGAGAGGAACTTCCTAGGTGCACCCCCCCCACCCCCCATGGTCATTCATGGCCAAAGTGTGGTCTTAATCTAAGAGAAACTTGAGTGCATACTTTGCTGGAAATTCTTTACCATTTCATAGATTAAAAGAGATTACTAGACTACTATTACTAAAAAAGTGTGAAACAAATGTCAAGCGGTTTTTAAATTCTATAGGTTATTTCACTGATAATATTGTATATATATATATCTATGTGTGTATGTTTTTGTGTCTGTGTTTGTCCCCACATTACCACTTGACAACTGGTGTTGGTGTATTTACATCGCTGTAAGTTAGCAGTTCAGCAAAAGTAACTGCTAGAATAAGTACTAGGTTTTAAAAGAATAAGTCCTGGGGTCAATTTGCTTGACTAAGACTCTTCAAGGCAGTGCTCCAGCATGGCTGCAGTCAGATGACTGAAACAAGTAAAATAATTGAATAATGAATTCCAGAATATATTATGATTAGATACAAAAAAAACCGGAAAATACAGGTCACTTATAACTGGAATGCATTTCATTACAAGTTTGCTCTCCAGGGCAGATTTTGGGACAGAATAGCAATGAGAGTTTATTATATTAGATTGTTCTTCTTAACTTAAGGCTATAGTAGAGCATTTCTTCTCTGTATTAAGAAATAAAATACAGTAATAAAGAAAAAATCAAAATAAAATATAAATCTTAATCTAGTTTTGTTGATATTGTGTTTAGCATAATGGGAATAATATTTGATAATTTTTTTACTAACATCATCTTTAAATAATGTATAAAAGACACTGAGGTTAGAAATAACAGATTAACAAACAGCTAGCAATAGTAAGAGAGAAAAAAATCACCAAGGGGATGATCAGATTACCAAATTTGTCAATGGTGACATCAAGTGATTAATTGTTGTCCATTAATGAGAAGAAAATAATGGGGAAACTGATCTTAAACTTATAACAAGTCTTTTGGGGAGATTTATTAAAAATTTGTAGTTAAAATAAATATTTTATTGAGACTGTGACATTAGAAGTCTCTTAAATAGCATTCGGCTGTCGTACTGAATCTCAGTGGCAACCACAATATTGATTTATAACTTCGAGACAAAGTTACACAGTTGCAAAGAAATGGTATAGTTAATCAAATAGATGTCAATATATAACTGGTATATGTTTGAGTTTATTGTGTGAGTGTTGTTATATTTGGGGTTGGTCATTTATTGTGTGTGTGTGTGTGTTGTTATATTTGGGGTTGGTCATTTTTGTTTTTGCCAGTTAATCATACGCTTTATATACTCATTCTTCACTTCAGCTTTATAATTATTATTATTATTATTTTAGTGTCTTTTGTACTGAAATCTTTCATCACATATCTTGTGACCTCTTCAACTACTTTCCATCCAACATGTCTCCGCTTGTTCTGATAGTCCATATATATATATATATATATATATATACATATATATATATATACTAGCAGTATAACCCGGCCTTGCTCGGGATTAAGTTACGATTATTAAGCTAATCAAGTTCTTTATTTCAAACCAAACTAAGTAATATAGACGTCAAATTTGGGCGGAATCCATTGAAATTAGTTATTATATATATATATTATATATATATATAATATAATATAATATAAATATATATGGGCAACAGACACGAACACACATATACACACATACGTACACCTATTGCATGTTTTGTGCATGCATACATGTTCATAAATAGAAATGAATGGAAAAAATGTTGTTAAATTTGTAGATTAACACTCGCACGATTTTCCCTAAAGTATATTATACTATGATTATAAAATATAGTGTCTTTCAAAAACAAAAAACAAAACATTTTACTTTTATTTTATTTTTTATGAACGTCATAACTTACTCTCTCTCTCTCCCTCTCTCACTTTGTCGTTCCCATGAAACTCTCTGCCTCCTTCTTCCACTTTTCTTTATCTTTTTTTTTTTAGACGCCATCAAAAAAGCCAAGGCTGATATTTTTCGTGGCTATGTCTGAAAATAGATATTTACGATATCCACGGGTGCCACGGGTGGAGATGGGGGGAAATAAGTTGACAAAACCCCAGATAGGATGTTGACAAATGTCCTCCTAAAATTGGAGTGATATGCGTGCTAATTTGTAGACGTGCATAAATTACAATCACGTACACACACACACATCCTCCCTTTTATAGATATGATATATATATATATATATATATACTAAGAATTAATATAAACAGTCAGGCGCAATGTGATACCATAAAGGAATAAATTAGCCGTCACTAAGTGTCATTTGGGGTGCCAGCACACCTACATTGCTAGAAATAGAAGTTAAAATACTCTTAATGCTTCCCTGTCAGCATATATCTACCTGCACTCATCCTACAGCATTAAGAGTATTTTAACTCTTATTTCTAGCTATATATATATATATATAGCATTCCACAATGTAACTACATGTGGATTATTGGCAATTTTTTTCATCTGTCTTCCTTTTCTTTTCAACTTTCCTCTGTCTACTGCTTCTGAAGAAAAGCTTTGCTCGAAACGTAAAACATCCTTTCTTTCCTTCACTGAGCGTCTTATTAATATTTTGCATGTACCACGTCCTCATGTTATTGTTCTTTCTTGTGTCTTTCTCCATGTTTTTTGATTAATGATATATATATATATATAATCAAGCAGACACCAGAGATACACTTGTATGTGTGTGTTGTTGCTTGTGTGTGTGTGTGTGAATACATGTTGAACCAGGAACTTGGGTAGAAAATCATAGTTGAAAATAGCAGGATTTGAACTCAAATGTAAAGAGGAATAACTAATAAGTCATCTTATTCATTACTTTACCAATTCAAACATCTACTTTTCCCACAATTTTGTTCACTAATGTGTTTTATAGTTAAATCTTAACAACCATGAAAAAACTAATAACTCAAATAAATCAATGTTTTAACAGTAGCCAGAGAAAAGCATTGTTTTGTCTGCTTATCCTCCTTCTCTTTTCCTCATTATCATCGTCATCATCATCATATCATCATCATCATCATCATCATCATCATCATCATCATCATCATCATCATCGTCATCATCATCATCTTCATCATTCTACCATCACCTGTTCTACACCAAGCATTAATTTTTGAAAATTATGTATGACATATTGTCATTCCTGTCATTAGTGTCATCCTGTCTATGATGTTCAACATCCTTATTACCTCATCTTATGCCTTCCTTATCTTTTGCTAAGCCTTTTGCTTTCATTGCCCCTTTTATTTATTCTTCTTCACATCACCTACCTATTCTATCACAGCTATCATTTATGCACATAGGAGCTCATGCCTTTACGTCCAAACAATTCTCTCACCTCACTCAAATTAACATTGCCTATCCTATGCAATTCATTCCTCACTTGCCTCTTCAAGTCTTCATTTAAAAATGAATAAAATAGTATGATTATCAGAATTTATAAAACTGATTATAAACTGTGATCGATTTTTTGAAATATTTTTTCCAGTTTCCATTTTTTGTCTTCAGTATTTTTTTTAGCGTTTTTGAAGTTTGTAGTATCAAACCCACCAACTTTTTGTTACTTATAAATCAAAGCTTTTTTTTTTAAACTTTGATGGTGCTTCTCCAATCCCAAGAAAAATTTGCCCCTAAGTATTTGACATTTTATGCTTCAATATAACTGTCCCAGAAAAGGTTCTCTGGTTTATTGATCCTAACGTGATTTTTTTGTAAATTGATTCAATTAAGTTAATCAGCACTTAATCAACCTGTAAAAATCAATCAAAGTAAGTGCACAATTCACTTGTAGCATTCTATACTGATTCATTAGTTCTCTTTCTATTTCTTTATTTAAAAAATTTATTTTTGTCTTATTTTTACGTGTGTTTTTTATTTCTCTTTTTGCCAATTTGAAATTCTGAAGGGAAAGAATTTTGGTCAATTCTGCAAATTTAAACGTCATGCATCATTAAAAGTTTTCTTTTTCACATAGTATTGATAACTTTAGATGCTTGACTACCACTATTTTTATAATTCAATTATTTTTACCATATTAATGAAGTTCAATAAAATTAATGAAAATTAAACTTTAATGCATTTTTCTGAATTCAAATATGTTTTATTTTTTATCGTTCATTTTAAATTCTTCAATTTTTCCATCCAAACTCATTTGATTTAAAATCATTCTCGAACTCGTGAATATCAAAATACATAATTGTTAAAATTACTTTGGCTTGAAATAACCAACAGACAGTGGTATTCTGAATGCAAAACCCAGAACGATAGCAATATATTTTGAGCTGTAGTCTTTGTCATTACCACAAATGCTTCCACAACTGCCACCACCACCATGGTCATGATGATGATCATCATCATTATTTTATATTCACTTTCCAGACTAGCGTGGATTAAAACAAGCTGTCACAGATAGAGTGACTTCATATTTGAAGTTAATACCCCCACCCCAGATGGATTGGTGACCACATCTCACTCATTTTTGGCATGGTTTCTGCGTTTTGATGTCCTTCCTAATGACAACCATTTTACAGAATGTACTGGATGCAATTTATTGGAGCAAGACTAAAGAATCCTCTCTACTCTGTAGATGAAGAATGAGTCATATGAAATTACATTTCATAAGACCAATTCCTAATCACATATTTACTATGGAAAGGATGGTCTACTTGTTTCATAACTGTCTTAATTTTTCTGCCAATGGTCAATTTTTCAATAAGTATTAATTAAGATCTATCTCACTAAAAATTCTCATATATTTATTCCAACAAACATTATCAATTGGGCTCATATTGCATTTTTAATTACCATATGGCATTTAGTCTCATCAAACAATTCATTTGAGAACTATCAACTTCTCTAATAACATTCTATTCCAATTTCACTCCCTTATTTTCAGCCTGTATTTGCTTCTTACCTTTGCTAATTTTTTCTCCACAGAAGTGGATCCTGAGAAGGAAACACAGAACCTACATTTCAGACAGACAATTAAGATGAAAGGACATAAACTAAACTAATAACACAAAAGCCATGAATTCATACATGCCTCTGATAGTTTTGATTTATTTCTTAAGAAGGCACATAACTGAACATGCTTCAAGTTCTCTGTCATTCAGAAACATTTTAAGTAAGTGCTCTGTAAAGATTAAATAGGTTAAATTTGGTTTCTAAGAAGTGAAGCTTACAGTCTTTGTGTGTTTTTGAAACACACAGTCTCAAATTTCTCATCCACTTAACATTATTGGTACTAAAGCAGCTTTATTGAAACCTTGTGGCTCAAAAGAACATATCATATCTTACCAGTTGTTTCTAAATTATGCCTGGCCCTTTCATCATTTTAGATACTACTATGGTAACTGAATCCTTTTAAACTGTTATTGAGCATAATTACATATAAAAACATATTGAAGATTACATAATTAATAGTTAGAAATTAAGTTTATGGTTGTTTTATCTATTCTTAATTTGTTTTGCTTGATTTCATCCATTTTGTTACATCATAGTAAAGACTGTATCAGTATATTTTAAATTCAGAAATCATCATCATCATCATTTAATGTCTGTTGTCCATGCTGGCATAGATTGGACACTGACCAGAGCTGGTAAGCTGGTAGGGCTGTACCAGACTCCTGTCTGATTAAAGCATGGTTTCTAAGCTGGATGCCCTTCCTAATGCCAACCATTTTACAGATTGTGTTAGGTGCTTTTATATGGCGCCACATGGGTGCTTTAACGTAGTACCACATGAGCACTTTTATATAGCACTGCACAGATGCTTTTATGTGATGCTGCATGAGCATTTTTATATGTTGCTGCATATATCTCATATATTTTGTTTAAAGTGACCAGATTTTGGGCACGTAAAAGAAGAAAAACTTTAAAATAAAGCTTTTTCACCTTTGAAGTTTGTATTGCTGTTGTAAGTTTTGTATTGAAATTAACAAAAAAAATATCATTATCAGTAATATAAATTCAAAAAAAAAAAACTTTCCCTATAGAAAAAAAAGTACTAACCATCTAGACAGTACTTCTCTCAGTAAGTTCACAAACAAAGTCTCTCCCTGTAAGCCTCATACATAAAGCTTGTACTTTTCTTCTTTAGAGAAGTAAATTAAGACTAGCGCATACAACACAGATTTTTTTATATTTGCCAACAGACAATTTGTCTGTCTGCTTCAGATGAGGTTCTCTGATGCCTGGCATGTGGATGTTGTCTAAAACTAGTAGAGTGCCTCCTTTTACTTGCAATAACAATAAACTCTACAAGTCTTTCAAGTAATCGTATTTGAAATTTCCATTATGGCATTGGTTTCTTCCCAGCTGTCTGAGAAACATTGGAGCAAGACATAAGAATTCAGAGTCATACAGCCCAGAACGTTCATGAATACCTCCTTTGTCCACTTCCATGTTACACCCAAAGCAGTGTATGTTACTAGTATCAACTCCACCAATATAATGATTGTGCTCTTCAATAATTTCTAGCTTTTGTTTCTCTCAGCCCCATTTTGTGATTGGCTGCTTTCAAATTTGCAAAACTTACTGATGACAACAAAATTACGTTTCCTTATTTTTACACTCAACAGCAAGGCAATGAGTAAAATTGAGATGCTACAACATTGCATATCTGGAATAGTTTTTGTTTAACACTTCAGGGTAACACCTTTTAGTTTCTTGATATATTTCTGTTTCATGAGTGTTTTGACAGTACAAATTATGAAACAAAACTGGAGATATATAGATATTGTCAATGTAGAAGTGATAATCTATGTGTAAAATTAAGGAAGAAGTTTCATGACAACCCTTTTGTATTTTAGTCTATTGCTTTGCCTCCTCTTATACTTTACTCCTATACATGATAATAATATACATATAACCTAGACTTGGTTTACAGAGCATTCAAACTTCATCCTAAACTTATGCTGCTCTTCATTCAGTATATACAGCATATCTGAATATCTTCCCTGAAACCCAGACTTTCACCTACAGAAATTTCTTTCTTTGTAGTATACATTGACCACTGTGATAAGAGAGTGACAACACTTTGAAGCTTCTGAGAATCCATCAGGTTCATCATTTTCAACCAAAAGTGTGTTCAGCATTAATAAAAATAGCATAAATCTACACATATAAAGCTGAAGCAAAGCATAGGGCATCCTGTGAGAGGTTTACTTAGAATAATCAGTGAAACATGCATTGCTTTTTTATTAGACCCCATGTTAAGCAATGCCATTTCATTCAGCCTTAGACTAAGGTCTTTTTCTCAAGGTAGTTTGTATCTGTAATTTCACTTTACTATAACTTTTAGCTTCCTCCACAATTGCTTCAACGAGGTCTGGACTAAATAAGACCAAAAAGTAATCTACTGATTCTGAGTAATTCAGACTGATGTAATTTACTTCCCTGGTTTGTTTCAAAAATTAGAAATTATGCTCAAGACTTGTATCCAACTTAATATAGCATTAAGCTGCAGATCTTCATTGCCAAAGGAATCTAAAGATTTGGTATCTTCTGTTTCTAATTCCCTATAATTTGAAGAATACAAGTTAGAGTCATCATATTCTTCAGCACTAGCACTGGATATTTTCACAAAATAAAAATAAAATTATCAAAAGTCTACCGTAACTAAAGGCTCCCACTCTGTGTATGTGTGCATGTGTGTGTGTGTGTGTTCATGCATGCGTGTGTGTGTGTGTTCATGCATGCATTCGTGTGTCCATGTGTGTATCCGCTAAAATTACTTTTAATAGTTGCATTATTATGATGTGAGAGCAGGCAGTGATAATTACTCGTAGTATTACACTGTAACAAAATTATGCTGCAAAAGAAGGTGTATCAGTTTCATAGTGTAATGAAAGCAAAACAGCAGGGCAGCGGCATACTTTCAATATAGCAAAACACAACGAAGTCTACTATTCACAGAGGAAAAAAAATTAAGGAGGTAGATTTAACAAACCATAAGTTATTGTGCAATTGCAACTATGTTTATTTACAGCCACAATGATGGCTTAATGCAATCTTACAGAAAACCAAGATAGTGACTTTTACCAAGATAACAGTTAACAAAATGTATCTACTACTTAAAGTGAACTATTAGTGTAGACAATAACAATTAATTTAAGGCCACTTTTGTTGCTCTTGTTGATTTAGTGTGTGAAATTTGATACATAACTTCTAGAGTAATTCATTTCAGACACAACACAATTCTAAATTTCATCTATGTTTTCAAGTAAATAACTTACATTGCTGTCTTTTATACTGAAATCTTTAATGTCCTTATATGTGATTTTATTAAAGCCTTTAGGAGTCATTAGATCATTGCATTTTCCTTCATCTTTTCTCAACAAATATTTTTACTTGATAAGAAACTTTGGTATATCAATAGATAGATAGATAGATAGATATGACTAGGGTGTTAGAACACTTACATTGCAACAAATAAGAGCTGAAAAGTTCTAATGCTGTAGTTAAAGCACATAATTGTATACATATGTACCGACAGGGACTGTAATTGCCCAAATGCACCAGTCAAGAATTACCTATACTGATTGGTCAGTTTTGGCTAGTTGTGTAGCGATTCAGGCAATTATAGCCCCTGTTAGTATATATATATATATATATATATATATATATACAACTATTTGCTTTAACAACAGAATTAGAGCCTTTTACCTCTTATTTCTGGTAATGTAGATGTTCTAACACCCTAGACATACTTAGTGACAGTTATAGTTTTCCTTTTGGGTAACACATTGCACGTAGTTGTGTGTGTGTGTGTGTTTATATATATATATATGGAGAGAAGTGTATTCCCATGCCGGAAAAATATAGAAGAATTTGTTTGGGGGTTTGAAAATGCCCCTGAATCTCAAAATGTGTAATCGTTTTTAAATTTTGCAATAGATTTATTCAAATACCAAACTGGTTTTGACAATCTATAACCAAATTTAAAAACAACTACATGTTTTGAGATTCAGGTGCATTTTCAAAGCTCAAAACAAATTTTCTTACACAAATATATATATATATAAACGGGGAGGTGCTGAAAAATTTCTGGCTTTGGGTAAAAGAAAATATAGGAGGATCAGCTAATTATAATTTCATTCAACATATTTGCCTCTCAGATTCACACACTTATTGTTGTCGTCCTTCAGTTTTCCCTAAGCCCTGTAAAAGAACTCGGAAGGTTGGGCCTCCAGCCAGGCTTTTTGTGATACCTTAAAAGCAAGGAACTTTTCAGCATCATACATATATATATATATATATATCAACAATAATAATAATAAGGATTATTATGAAGTGGTATAGCAAACATTTGGAGTAATCTCTTACTATTTACGTGTGTGTGTGTGTATCTATATATACATACCTTTAAAGCAAGGAACTCTCAGCATCGTCTCATATATATCTCTTATGATAAAAGGCAGATTTTCTCTGTCTGTGACTGTTCGTTTGCTATACGATTGTACAATATAGAATTTCTTCAATTGGAATTTAGCTATGATTTTTCGAAGTAGATTCGATTGGGTCATGGCATATAAATTTTTTTCAATTAAGCAAAAATTCGATAAAACTCAATATTTTACGATTTGCCTCTCTCATTTCAACTGCTTTACTCTTTCTATTACCACACTTTCTGCTACTTTCTCTTTGCAAGTGTATACCACTCTGATATCCTCTTTCTACCACTCTTATTCAACATCACACATTCTACTACTTTCTCTTATTAATGCTTAAACCACTCCTCAAAAAAAGACAGAGAGGAAACAGAGAAAAAAATAAATACATAACGATTTACTCCTCACACACACACATAGACACGTAAACATATACATATATGACAGTGACAAACACAAACGTTTCAAACAACTACATGCAAACACTCAAACACACACACACACACGTGTGTGTTTGTTATTAGTAAAAAAGGCGCCAAACACAATTCACTTTCTCATTCGAACACATTTGCAAACACACACCAACAATTCACTCACATATGGTGAGTAGATGCTATTGTTCTATATTTTATAAATTACCCATATTTACTTACCCATGCTTCATTCCCCTCTTGCCTACATAGGGCATCCATTCTCTTTCAACACAGCATGAAGTTTTGTAACAGCACATCCGCTGCCGTTTGTGGAAAACGAAGAGACCCTATTCACCTACGAACGTTTTACACCGCCGTCCACGACTATCAAATTCTTACAATTATGAGAACAATAACATGGCTCTTTTCAAGGCAACCTTGCATTCAATTCTTACACCATTCTACGAGGGGGTAGGAACCCCTTTACACGGCTTTCTATACACTTACAAATACATTCATTCGCCGTAAACTTATATCAATATTTGCCTGAATAATCATCATAATTCAGTGCAATCATTAACAGTACTTTCAAGCAATTCAGCCCCGAGCAACGCCGGGTAATTCCGCTAGTATATATATATATATATAATTGTCTCAAGAACTTATAATCCTTTAAGGGATGCTAGCATCTTAGTCCTCTTGCTTATACCAATGTTCAGTGAGAACTAAACATATTAGTTTTGCATTGATATATATATAGGTATTTAAAATATTTATGAATGAGAAAAAAGAAGAAAATGGGAGAAATTGACATGCAGACATCAGTTTATTTAAAGATATTCAAATCCATATAATGAAATTCCAGTCCTACAGCTGTTTCCATATCCAATTAATTAAATTACAGAAATCAAATTAAATTAAATTAATTCAAATTTTCATGTTAAAGCTGGTTAATTGGGTATTTCATAAGGGAAGAATTTTCCAAAAGAGAGTTACATTTCAACGTGTTAGTTGACCTATGACAGACTCAGATGTATGCATTTTAGAATGTGTGTGTTGTTTTTAAAAATAAAAGTTATTTTCATATATATACATATAAACAAATATATTTGATATATTTGTTCACGTGCATATATGGCTGAAGCTGGAAGACCAAAAATGGCTTGAAAGTCATGAGATGCCGGCAGGAAAATAACATCACTAGGTGAGACAAGCTGACACTGAATTAGCTTCGCTGATTGACAGGTGACAGTCTTGTTTAGAGAATGCGTGGGCTAAGACTACGTGCCTCCATTGGTCAGTTAAAGTTGAAACAGTGTCACATAACAACTTGCTGGGGCTGCCTGCTGGAGCCTAGCAGCAGGTATTTAAAGGGAAATTTGACAAGACAGTCAGTTGCCCGCTGACACTCGTTGATACTACATCCAAGAGGCAAGGGAACAGAAGAAAGAAGAAGAAAGAAGACATGCATCCAACATCAGAGCTGAAGACAGCTCCGAAAGGCAGGGGCCCCACCACATCAAAACGGTAGAGGAGTAAGGGCTGAAAGCGGATGTGGTTCCTCCTGATGATGTCTTGAGCGAACTGGGTCCTATAAAGGAGCTGTTGTGGTAGCAGACCACATAACACGGTTGAAATTCCTTCCTACATGATGTTTTTTATTGGTGGTGGTGTGATAGTTAAGGCTAAAAAGATGTTATAAGGTGAGAGCAAGATCAAAGCAAGTGAGAGAGAAAAATGGGTAGGAAAAGAATGAGGACAAGAGTGGTAACATTCAAGTAGTTGTTCATGTGTTTGTTAAAATACTGAAGACAACAAAAAATATGACGTATCAAAACTGCTAGTTAATTACCATATGATGGTGTTGTGCCATCAATATTTGTGCATAAATCTATACTCAATATAAACTTTGTAAACAAAAACAAAAAACTAGATATTATCAGATACTATTTATAGATAATTTATATTAAAACTAAGTACACTAAAGTTGTAATTATTATTAAGATTATATATATATATATATATATATAATATATATATATATATATATATATATATAGATAGATAGATAGATAGATAGATAGATAGATAGATAGACAGATATAGATATACATATATATATATATATATTATATATATATATATATATATATATATATATATATATCAACAATAATAATAATAAGGATTATTACAAAGTGGTATAGCAAATGTTTGGAGTAATCCCTTATTTATATATGTGTGTGTGTGTGTGTGTGTGTGTGCATGTGCATGTTTGTGTGCATGCACGCACACGTGTGTGTGTGTGTGTGTTTAAAATATATTTCATGTATTTTCATGGAAGCTTTATGCTCTTGAAACTCTTGCTGTAATTACACGTAACAGATTTTCCCATTGAGTTCCATATTACATAGCATGAAAGTCAGTAGGAAAATAGGTTTCTCGTTAAAAGATCTCCCAATATATTAAGACTTTTCAAGAATGCAAAGCTGCAATTATACAAGGGACACCTTTAAATAAAACATATTCCAGTCAACTAGAGTAAAATATAAATATACTCCAATGTTCTGAATTTTGTCTTATTCAAGTAGTGTTAGCATATCAGTTCTTTCTTAACAATTGTTAATCTAATAGTATTATGCAAATTAGCTCATTTTGTTTTAATTAAGATGTAGCTATATGATTACAAGCTGGTGGGGGAAGGGGGTCTACGCATAACAGCAACTAGAATTGAGTGAACTCTGTTTGAAAATGCTTCTAAAAAAATCTGTGCTGTTAGTTTGACACCCATGCTATGCTATCAAGCACTTGTGTTATACTATTTGAATGGCATGTTTTAAAAATATATTTCATCTCGGCATGTATGATTATCAAAAATTCATGCTGGGTTGGTGTATTAATAATTTATTCATTAGTCTGAGCAAACAAAGCAGTACTTGTGACCTTTTTAGGTTTTTCTTTAGAAAGGGATCAGTTTGCAGTTGCAGCAGAAATTATGGTAGTTGTAAGAAGAAAATGTAAATATGTTTACACAGCTCATTATGTAGGTGAATGTGAAGAACACACCATTTCAGAAGTGAGATACATAAACTCATATAAGGTTTGTATTTCTGCTTTGTTAGAAATTTTCCAAGATGGAATTATATTTGACTTATCCTTTTCTTTGCAATTTTAACAATTTAGGATAACAAAACTGGATAAAATATAGTGTCTCCTTCAATGATTACCAGAAATAGTTAGGCTATGTATGTACAGAAAATGCTACAATTTGTACTAAAATATCTCATGAGCAGAAGAACAGTGATATAATTCTCTTTCTTTGCTATTTATTGTCTTGTTGACAAATGCTACATATTTAAGTCAGAAAATCTTAAAAGAGCAGTTTTCATTGAAGGTGGGTTTCATTATTGCTATCATTTTTAACATCAGAATTAACTACTTTAAATGCTGTGATTAGGTAAAAAATTAAGAATTAGCTATCAATACCAGTTCGTCAAGGAAGCAAGGGAGACAACTTAAGACATTCTAAATAATTAGGTTTCATCAGTGGAAGTATAGCCTTCATTTATACTTGCTGAAGCAACTAACATACCGCATAAAATGTGCATAGGAAACACTGAGTAGTAATAGAAAATTAAATTAATTGATAATTTAATGATAAAGAAATGCATTCCACATATTTAAGTAATTAACAGGTGAGTTGATTACTTCTGAGGTTTTCAACATTAGAAGTAACCACAGTAGAGTTAAATACTGAAATTAGAAGCATTGATAATAGATTAATTTTACTTTGAAGAGTGACTTAGTGTCAACATATATTTAGAAAAAAATGTTACAATCATTTTAATGCCCAAAGCAGAAGAATATCTTGAAGCTAGTTTATGACCTCCTTAATATCAATTTTTCTGCTATTAATTCAACTGCCTTTGATGAACCTGTCAGTAATATCTCACTTTCAATGAAAATTCTTCCCTTCATACTATTACGCCCTACTTTACTATTAATATAATATCTCACACCAAAACATAACACATTAATTCTTTCTCAGAAGGATAGTCACTCTGGAGCTTCTTCCTCGTGATGTTTCCTCACTCCTCAAGAGCATCTTTTATATTTTATCTTTTACTCGTTTCAGTTATTTGACTGTGGACATGCTGGGACACTGCCTTGAAGGGTTTTAACTGAACAAATCATTGACCCCCCCCCCCACAAAACTTATTTTTCTTTTTAAATCCAGGTACTTATTGTATCGGTCTCTTTTGCCGAACCACTAAGTTACAGGGATGTAAACACACCACCACCACCACCAGTTGTCAGTGGTAGTGGTGGGGACAAACACAGACACAAAGACACAATCACATAGATATATGTACACACACACACATATATGTATGTATATATATATATATATATATCATCATCATCATCATCATCATCGTTTAACGTCCGTTCTCCATGCTAGCATGGGTTGGACGGTAAATATATATATATATTTACAACAGTAAATATATATATATATTTACAACAGGCTTTTTTTCAGTTTTTGTCTTCCAAATTTACTCAAAGTTCAGCAAAAGGGACCAATAAAATAAGTTCTATGCTTAAAAAAAGTTCTGGGGTCTATTTGTTCAACTAAAACCCTTCAAGGTATGGTCGCAGTCAACTGCCTGAAATAAAAAAAAATAAATGAATATATATATATATATATTATATATATATATATATATATATATATATATATAATATATATATATATACATATATATATTATATATATATATATATATATACTATATATATATATATATATCTATATATATATATATATATATATATATATATATATATATATATACACATATACAATAAACTTCTTTCAGTTTGCATCAACTGAATCCACTTACAAGGCTTTGATTTGCCTGGGGCTATAGTAGAAGACACTTACCCAAGATGTCATGCAGTGAGACTGAACCCAGAATAATGTGTTTAGGAATCAAGCATCTTATGATATGGCCATACCTGCACCTATGGGTATAAAGAAGCTAAGGTTAACCCATAATATGATACCACAATATGGCAGTGGATTTTTCATTGGTCTCAAAAAACATTCAGTTGTTTTACCAGCTTATGAAATCAAAGTATAAACAGTTGAGTATTCCATAGACATGTATACTTCAAACGCAGTTCCCATGTTAAATTAGAATAATTTTGAAATACAAATACAAACCAGAGAGTAAGAAAGAGAGAGAAAAACTGACCTCAGGACTGCTTGATACTTTATTTATTGACTCCTGAAAAGATGAGAAACAAGCTTGATGTCAGTGGAATCCAAACACAGAGTACAGAATATAAGAATAAATATCACAAGGCATTATATCTAATATAGCTAATTTATTGCCTTCATACTGTATAAATTATGGAGATATACTTGCATAGCAAGTGACTTGATCTGAGATTGTGTGCTGAAACAAAAGTAATTGCAGCATGGAAGATGTTTGTAAGCCATTTAAGAAACACACAAAAGCTGTTAGCTTCACTTCAACATTTAAATTTAATTTGTGTCAAAATATTTTGGTTGCTTTGAAACTGTAGCCTGTTCACTGACAAAACTTTGTGATGCAATGTCGAAAATATTTTGACACAAATTAAATTTAAATGTTGAAGTGAAACTAACGGTTTTTGTGTGTTCTTAAATGGCTTACAAACATCTTGAATGCTGCAATACTGTATAAAGTTATACTGAAAAGATTACATCTTATTCTTAAAATCAGGCATTTCAGTATGTTGAAATGTTATATATATGGTCAGATTCAGATCTTTTGTATGAGACTGAGATACCTATTGACACCTAAGTGCAAAGACTTAGAGTGCAGTATAGACTTTATTGATATATTTGTATAAAGTTTTGAAGGAGATTGATTTTCAGGTACAAACTACCTTCTAACACCGGAAAACCATGTCAAATGAAAATGGTCAGCACTCACTATAGTATTGCTCCAGTCACTCATTTGCCATCATATCCTACCATCAAAAACCATGAAAGCATCAACTGATTTCACGACAAAATCCATGGAGGTATTTGGCTTCAGTTCATCTTTATTGCCTGTATGCAGCAGCTATTTATAAACAAGGCAAGAGGCTACCAGGACCTCAATGAGATGGAGTTTGGCCATGATACTGATGCAGGTAGACATGAACTATGTTGAGAAAATGAGAATATCTTTGACAAACACAATTATAGAAATGAGTCTCCCCAGCATAAATGTCATGTTGATAATTTTAAAACATCATAGAAAATAGCAACAAAGACCTATATAAGCAATAACATAATTTTGATGCTGGTATTATTGTTGGGTTACTGGTAAGTAAAAACACAGGTTTTGATTTTTTATTGTCCCTGTAAAATATCTTTCTAGATATTTTATATGATCACACTCCCAACCTGCTTGTTTTTATGTTGTTTTGGGTTATTTTTCTTTATCAGAGGTGATGGTCCCCTTTTTAGATGAAATGTTTAATTAGTTTTTGTAATAACTTTACTTATATTAGTGAAATCTGTAATATATATATTTCTCCTTTTTATTTTATTTAACTTTCTTTCATTCCATTTTAGTGAATAAATGAATCTTTGGTCTTTGAAACTAGAACAAGTAGTAATGATAGCAAAACAATTTAAAATACATTTGTTACAGAAGCTGTAACAATTGATTTGGATATAGTCTAAAAGCAAAAATCCATAAAATCAAAAACACAAACAACTGAAGATAAAATCAACAACACAGTAATAAGACACTTGTAATTTCTACAGGCTCTAAATTTCAATTTTGCAAATAAATTCAATAGAAATTGTGCTTTATTTAATTCCAGTCAGGCATATGCAGGATTCAGATTTTCTCTCAAAGTATTTTTGCAGATTCAACTATTGTTACTATATTTTTTTCATTTCATTATTTTTAATATTTAACGTTAGAGAAATATGCTAATTTACATAATTAGAGTAGTAACATTAACAACAACAACAACTACAGCAGCAACAACAGCAGCAGTGACAGCAGGAATGTAAAAATGAAACAGCATACAAGGAAACAGGAATTAAATTTTCCTGAATAATAAACAGTGCAGGCATATATATATATATATATATATATATATATTTTTGCTCTGAAAGAAACTGTTAATAGAGTTGGTGATGTGCTTCAGTCAACTTAAGTAAGCTGACAAGGATTATAACTTGTCAACAGGACATGACACAGAAATGGCTGCTTAAAATATATTAACCTATTCCACAGAGAAGGTGAGGAATACAAGAAACACACATGATTTGGTGACTGTGGCACTGTGTTGTTGATGTTGGTGGTGGTGGTGGTGGTGGTGGTGAAATTTCATGCAAGTATTTTTTTAATCTTTTATAGACATTTACTTGTCTCAGAGCAAGACATGAACTCTGTATGGTAAAATCCAGAATTTTAAAAAATAGTTATTTGTCTGTATCAGCAAAAGTTAATCCATAAAGACAGTTAGTAGCAGTGAGTTGATATGCTATGAGGAGTGAAAGAACTTAATGTTCTGGGCATTTGTCCCTCTTCATAGAGAAATAAATATTACAGAAGAGTTATTTCTTGGACTGCAAAATTGTGGATTTCTATTATTCTTTTACTAGTTTCAGTCATTTGATTGATTGTGGCCATGCTGGAGCACCACCTCGAGGAGTTTTAGTCAAACAAATTGACCCCAGTACTTATTTTTTAAGCCTAGTACTTATTCTATAAGTCTCTTTTGCTGAACTGCTAAGTTACAGGGATGTAAACACACCAACACCAATTGTCAAGCAATGATGGGAGACAAACACAGACACAAAGACACACATATAGATATATACATATATGTACGGCGGGCTTCTTTCAGTTTTCATCTACCAAATCCATGCAGAAGGCTTTGGTTGACTCAAGACTATAGTAGAAGACACTTTGCCCAAGGTGCCACACAATGGGACTGAACCCAGACCATGTGGTCGGGAAGCAAGCTTCTTAACACACAGTCATGAGGAAATGAGTGAAATAAAGGAGTGCTGTGGGGAGAGGGGAGAAAGAAAAAAGGAAAAAGTGGGAGATGGTGCAAATAATAGAGTGGGTGGTAGCATGAGTGTAGGAGGTGGCATGTGGAAAATGGTATGGGTTGTGTGGGAGGTGATGTGAGTTTTGTGAAATGTAGTGTGAACAGTGGAGAAGATGGCTTTAGTAGGATGGATAGTAATGAGAGTAGTAGCAGGGGTGGGTAGTGTTAGCTTTGTAGAAGATAGTATGAGAAGTGTGGGGTGTGGTATAAGAAGTCATATGGGAAATAATGTGAGGAGTGAACAAAGGAATATTAACTGTTTAGCATTTAACCCAGCGATATCTGACCAAAATACTCTACCTGTTTTATGTTCAAACTGGCTATAACTGGCCTCTCACACCTTCCCTACAATGTTATTCAAAAAATATATAATCATGTTACTGAAGTCCTGAAGGTATGAGATAATATAGGATTAGCAAAGTTATGGTGTGTAAGCAAACTAACACCAGTTGTCATGTAGTGGAAGGGGACAAGTACAAACACACACACACAAATATATGTATACGTATATGACAGATTTCTTTCACTTTTTGTCTACCAAACCCACTCACAAGGCCTTTCTTACTATACAGTCACACCTGCATATATATATATATATATATGTCGTTTTCTTAGAAAAATATAAACCGGAGAAGAACTGCATAATAGTGATAACAACGGTATTAGCAATGATTACACCACACCTGGAAATTGATTGCTGATGAGAGTAGGGGATAAGCTCCTACCTTTTACCCTCATAGCCAATAGTTGGCATGACTGAAGAAGGATGACACAGACGGAAACCTATGACCAACACCAAAGGGAGATAATCCCCACTGCTTATATCTATTGTTTCCACCTCCATATTTTAAAGAGGTGATAGGCCATCAGGTCTTAGAGTCTGAAGATATGCCATAAAGGTACCCTGTATGGTGAGAAATCCAAGGTGACCCTATAAACTGGCCTTCACCGATTAAATTTAAATTTAATTGTAATCTGAATTTAAATTATAGCTGTGAAACGTACGTATATTTTTTTTACTTATTATATATTGTTTATTCATTTTTGCACATTTTGTGATCTAGTTATATGTTTTAAAAAATATATTTTATTTTTTATTTAGATTTAGTTTATGTCTATCATTGATTGAATCGCATAATAGTGATTTTTCTCTAATTTATATCTTATATATTTATATTGTGAAATTTGATTTAATACTGAATTGAATTTTTCCCTGTTAGTTTGGAGTTATACTCCCTAATATTATTATTATTATTATTATCATATATATATATATATATTATATATATATATATATATATATAGCAGTATGCATCTGTCGATCTTGAGAGATCATGGATCTGCACCCATAGAAATCATGCCAGCTACTGATTGATGGTGCTGCAGCATCTGCTGTGGCTGTACGGGCCCACACAGTCACACATACAGCACCTGCATTTGAAGAAACTCTCTACTAGCACTACTGGTTTTTCCTTTCATTGAGTGCAATTTCCTTAGGTGATGAGTTCCTGTTTACCTTCCCCTCCTTTCATTCCATTTCACAGATTATATACCTATGTGTGGTGGTGGTGGGGGGGGGGTTAAAATTTTGCTTCCCAACCACAATAAATCCCAATATGTGACAACTTGTGCAAGTGTCTTCTACCAAAGCATCAAGTCCACCAAAG